>NC_069502.1:701878210-702135710 GCF_027579735.1 Bombina bombina | reverse complement strand
CCCAGCTGGCGGCCGATTGGCCGCGAGTCTGCAGGGGCCGGCGTTGCACCAGCAGCTCTTGTGAGCTGCTGGTGCAATGCTGAATATGGAGAGCGTGTTGCTCTCCACATTCAGCGATGTCTGTCGGACCTGATCCGCACTGTCGGATCAGGTCCGACAGACATTTGATAAATATGTCTCATTGTCTGCCCCAGCACTCCTTCCTAATTTCCAAGCTTCTATACCCTCTAACAGAAACAAAGTTGCTGTAGGTAACCTACCAGCCCTGATAAATCCCCTAAAATCCATATTAACTCCAGTAACATTCACCTAGATAATCACAAAATCTCCCAGCAACTAGTCCTCCCTTTACAATTCCTGTATACTGGGGAGTCCCTTAAGGTGGAGGGCTGCTTTACTGGAGGGGCCTTAGGGTGTGGGTCCCTACTTTAGTGGGAGTCCTTTAGGGTTGGCACCTTTGCTGTGGGGGTTTACATGTGGTTAGTTGTTGTGGAAATCAAGCTATTTTAGGGGGTTAAGTGTAGTGGAGGTTGCAGTAAGGAAGGGTTAGATACATTGGGAGTCTGACATGGGGTTCAAGTGGGGGATTATGGCTAGGGGTTAAAGGTGGTAGGGGGACTCAAGAGTGGGGGGTGGCACTTGGGGGTCATGTATAGTTGGAGTTTTATGAAGTGGGGGACCAGTGGTTACGGGGTTAAGTGTGATTGGCATTTTGTTTAGGGGTTAATATGGTCAAGAGTTTGAGGGCTACAGGGTAAAGTGCAGTGGCGGGTTATGGTTAGGGAAGTAAGATTTGATGTGGGGCCTTGTTTAGTGAGTTAAGGGTGATGGGGTTGTGGCCAGGTAAGTTATATGTGGTGGGGTTCTGGAGGTTAGAGGGTTAAAGGGACATGAAAGTAAAAATAGAACATTCCTGATCAGATCGAGCATTCTGATTTCCCTCTATTATCAAATATACGAAGTTAACCTGGTATCCTTTGTTAAAAAGCATACCTCAGAAACATGCATGTGTCTTGGGTATTATATGGCAGCAGAATTTGCAATCTTATTCATTGTTTCAAACACTGTTTTCATATTATTTTGTGGATGCCCCCCTCAAAATATATTAGTAACCTATTAAAAAATAAGTTAATTTCATAACAATCAGAAGAAGTGTATGCTTGTATAATGCATTTTATAACTCAAATTAATTTGTTCAAGAACAGTGTTTTGTCCTGGCGCTGGTGAGGCGCAACTCGGTCTCACGATAGTACTAAAAATATGAAACTGATGCACAAGAATACAATAGAATAATAACAGTGTTCATTATGAATTTAGTGCAATAACACACACTAAAACAAAGCAGTAATTAAAATTATAAATGCATTACTTATCTTCAGGTTTCGGAAAAGGTATTAATATCAAGCAACAGCACTGATAGTCATTATTCAGTGAAACACAGGCAGATGCTGTATCAGTCTTCTCTCCAAGATGATACCCACAGACTTTCCTGCCCCCCATTAGCAATTATAATAATTAAATCTTCATTTAGAAGGCTTCTCAAGTGTTTTAGCAAAATAAGAGTTTATCTCATAACAAGCAAATATTCTCACTCTAGCCTAGCACTGTCTGTCTTTTGGAATGTTACATTCCCCTTTTTCTACATAAAAGTATCTGTTATGAGAACATAAGAGAATACAAGTGTATTATTTATTTAAGGCAATACTCCTAAAGGTATACATGTGTTAAAGGCATGTTATATATATATATATATATATATATATATATATATATATATATATATATATATATATATATATATATATATATATATATGCAAAGGTCACCCCATCCTCAAAAAACCCTCCCTTGACCCTAACTCCCCTGCAAACTACCGCCCCATATAACTGCTCCCGCTAGCTTCAAAATTACTTGAAAAACTAGTTTTCAATCACCTAACCCAATTCCTGTCCTCCAACTCATTGCTCGACCCCCTGCAATCTGGCTTCCGTCCCTAACACTCAACTGAGACTGCCCTCACCAAGGTTACTAACGATCTCCTTTCTGCTAAAAACAAAGGATACTACTCTATATTCATCTTAATGGACCTCTCTGCTGCTTTTGACACTGTTGACCATCCCCTTCTCCTACAGACTCTCAGCTCTCTTGGGGTCTGTGACACAGCCCTCTCCTGGATTCACTCATCTCTCTAACAGATCCTTCTCCGTCTCTTCTGCTGGTGACTCCTCCTCTTTTGCCTCTGTCTGTTGGAGTACCTCAAGGCTCTGTCCTGGGTCCTCTACTCTTCTCTATTTACACTTCTTCACTGGGTAAACTTATAAACAGGACAAGGAAGAAGTGCAGGCACTGCTGGAGGTTCCTTAAAACAATAATGCTTTATTTGAACAAAGTTTAAAAAGTAAACAGCTACATCCGCTGTAAAGAGTGCTTGTATGGAAAAGGTACAAAAAGGTAAGGTACAAGGCTGGGGTATTTATACACGAAAAAATATCTTAGACATTTTTTCTTGTCTAAATACCCCAGCCTTGTACCTTACCTTTTCGTACCTTTTCCATACAAGCACTCTTTACAGCGGATGTAGCTGTTTACTTTTTAAACTTTGTTCAAATAAAGCATTATTGTTTTAAGGAACCTCCAGCAGTGCCTGCACTTCTTCCTTGTCCTGTATCTAAATAGTGGCTGGGTTTCGCCACTACTACGGCACTCCGTTGGCTCACCATGGAAAGACTACATTGAAACCGGCATCACTTCTGGTTACCTCGCCAGGTCCACAGGCACTGCCAGGAACGCCGCTCTTCCATGTCTCACATAAACTTATCAACAGCTATGGCTTCAGCTATCATCTCTATGCTGAAGATACCCAGATCTACCTTTTCACCCCTGAACTCTCTCCTTCTGTCAATTCTCACATCAGCGACTGCTTATCTGGCATTTCCTCCTGGATGGCCTCTCACCACCTAAGTATAAACATGTCCAAGACCGAACTACTTCTAATTCCCCCCTCTAACTCTACTCCAGTTTCTAATTTTCCATCACTGTTGGCGGCACCACTATCTCCCCATCACCCCATGTCCGCTGCCTTGGAGTCACCCTTGACTTAAATCTGTCCTTCATTTCCCACATCCAATTGCTCTCTTCATCCTGCCGCAACCACCTACGCAATATCTCCAAAATTCATCCATTTCTAAGTGCTGAAACTACTAAACAGCTAATCCACTCCCTGGTAATTTCCCGACTTGACTACTGTAACAACTTACTAACTGGCCTCCCTCTCTCCCACCTCTCTCCCCTCCAATCCATCCTTGATGCATCTGCCAGACTAATCCACCTCTCTCAAAGCTCTGTTTCTGCTGCACCTCTCTGTGAGTCCCTTCACTGGCTCCCCATTCACAACAGAGTTAAATTCAAAATTCTCACCATGACCTACAAAGCCCTCACCAATGCTGCCCCACCCTACCTGTCCTCACTTATCAACAAATATACTCCTGCCCGCCCCCAATGACCTGCTTCTTGCGTCCTCTACCATCACCTCCTCTCATGCTAGACTACAGGAACCATCACCTCCTCTCATGCTAGACTACAGGACTTCTCTCGGACGGCACCAACCCTCTGGAACGCACTTCCTCGTGTTGTCAGTCTTGCCCCTAATCTCTCCTCCTTTAAACGTTCCCTAAAGACCTTTCTGTTCAGGGAAGCTTATCACCCGACTTATTAACATACTAACTTCACTTAACTAACAGCTGCCCTCTATCTCCTCACTAATATCATTCTCACCTTTGCAGTCCCCACCTCCTGTTTCCCATCCTACCCATCTAGATTGTAAATTCCCACGGGAATAGGGCCCTCAATTCCCGCTGTTTTTGTCTGTAAAATTTTGTCTTATCGTATTGTTTCTCCATTGTACTGTTATCCTTGTACCCATGGGCAGTGCTGCGGAATCTGTTGGCGCTTTAAAAATCAAGAATAATAATAATAATAATATATATATACAGGGAGTGCAGAATTATTAGGCAAGTTGTATTTTTGAGGATTAATTTTATTATTGAACAACAACCATGTTCTCAATTAACCCAATAAACTAATTAATATCAAAGCTGAATAGTTTTGGAAGTAGTTTTTAGTTTGTTTTTAGTTATAGCTATTTTAGGGGGATATCTGTGTGTGCAGGTGACTATTACTGTGCATAATTATTAGGCAACTTAACAAAAAACAAATATATACCCATTTCAATTATTTATTTTTACCAGTGAAACCAATATAACATCTCAACATTCACAAATATACATTTCTGACATTCAAAAACAAATCAGTGACCAATATAGCCACCTTTCTTTGCAAGGACACTCAAAAGCCTGCCATCCATGGATTCTGTCAGTGTTTTGATCTGTTCACCATCAACATTGCGTGCAGCAGCAACCACAGCCTCCCAGACACTGTTCAGAGAGGTGTACTGTTTTCCCTCCTTGTAAATCTCACATTTGATGATGGACCACAGGTTCTCAATGGGGTTCAGATCAGGTGAACAAGGAGGCCATGTCATTAGATTTTCTTCTTTTATACCCTTTCTTGCCAGCCACGCTGTGGAGTACTTGGACGCGTGTGATGGAACATTGCCCTGCATGAAAATCATGTTTTTCTTGAAGGATGCAGACTTCTTCCTGTACCACTGCTTGAAGAAGGTGTCTTCCAGAAACTGGCAGTAGGACTGGGAGTTGAGCTTGACTCCATCCTCAACCCGAAAAGGCCCCACAAGCTCATCTTTGATGATACCAGCCCAAACCAGTACTCCACCTCCACCTTGCTGGCATCTGAGTCGGACTGGAGCTCTCTGCCCTTTACCAATCCAGCCACGGGCCCATCCATCTGGCCCATAAAGACTCACTCTCATTTCATCAGTCCATAAAACCTTAGAAAAATCAGTCTTGAGATATTTCTTGGCCCAGTCTTGACGTTTCAGCTTGTGTGTATTGTTCAGTGGTGGTCGTCTTTCAGCCTTTCTTACCTTGGCCATGTCTCTGAGTATTGCACACCTTGTGCTTTTGGGCACTCCAGTGATGTTGCAGCTCTGAAATATGGCCAAACTGGTGGCAAGTGGCATCTTGGCAGCTGCACGCTTGACTTTTCTCAATTCATGGGCAGTTATTTTGCGCCTTGGTTTTTCCACACGCTTCTTGCGACCCTGTTGACTATTTTGAATGAAACGCTTGATTGTTCGATGATCACGCTTCAGAAGCTTTGCAATTTTAAGAGTGCTGCATCCCTCTGCAAGATATCTCACTATTTTTGACTTTTCTGAGCCTGTCAAGTCCTTCTTTTGACCCATTTTGCCAAAGGAAAGGAAGTTGCCTAATAATTATGCACACCTGATATAGGGTGTTGATGTCATTAGACCATACCCCTTCTTATTACAGAGATGCACATCCCCTAATATGCTTAATTGGTAGTAGGCTTTCGAGCCTATACAGCTTGGAGTAAGACAACATGCATAAAGAGGATGATGTGGTCAAAATACTCATTTGCCTAATAATTCTGCACTCCCTGTGTATGTGTGTGTGTGTGTGTGTGTGTATATATATATATATATATATATATATATATATATATATATATATATATGTTTATTTATTTATATATATGCATACTGTTTATATGTGTTATAAAAGCAAAGTTTTAATATAAACTGCTAATACGTTAAGTGTTTGATTAATTATGTGTACATTGAATCATGAAACATTTCCAATCCCTTACAAACAGTTTTACACATTGGGCTGTAAATAATGAGGACGGAGACTCATTTTGCTGTTCCAGTTACTAGTTGCAAATTCTATACCTCAGATTTAAAATATTCCTATTGTAGGATTAAACCACAGTGTGAGGGTAGGATTGGGTGAGAAGAGAGAATCACTACATTGCAGGAAGCATATACAATTCTAGCCTATCTGAGACTAAATAAATGTAGATATACTGTACTCAGTTATTCACTGTGCATGTGATTAAGTGAGAAAGCAGATCTCTCCCTCTTCTCACTGCTTCCTGATCTTGCAGGAACCCGGTTGGTTGACTTATTTGGGGATTTGCCCTTCCTCCAATTTATATTTATGAAAGCAAAAATGTCTCTCATGCCTAATCTGTGCCTATATTGAATAGAGGCAATTCTTAAAGTTTATCAATCCTAATACCCTCTGCTGACCCCTTTCAATCTTATGTCACTTCAAAACAAAAAGTGTCCTCTGGGTTGGAACCCACTACTCTAACTGAGTGTAATTTTTACTTTCATGTTCCTTTAAGTGTGGTGGCAATGGGTATTGTGATGGGCAGTCTGGTAGTTAGGTTGGTAATGGATAGGAACATTTAAATAATATTCCATGATACAGAAAGAGCATGTCTCTTTATGGTACTTTTGCATTCACTTGTTATATCAAATGTACTTTTTTTTTTGGCATCCTTTGTTGAAAATTATATGTACATATCCTCAAGAGCAGGGGGACAGGGTTAGGGGAGTTAGATGCAATGGTGGTTAGGTTGTTAAGTGTGCAGTGGGGAGTCCAGCAGTTTAGGTGTTAATTGTGGCAGCATTGCCGGATGGTAGGGTTGATGCTAGGATTTAATGGCTACACAGGTGAAGACACATTCCCCCCCCCCAAGAAATTATAATACCCTGCCATTCAAGCAGATAGGGTAAAAAAGCACAACTCTGATTCAAATGTAATTTATTATAAGAAAACAATAAGCGCAAAACAATATGCACTTACTAAGATCACAAAGGTGTGTGTTCAATAAGTCCTGTGACCTCATAGATGTTCTTAGAAGGGAATTTCGGACCATCCATAATGGCAGATGCCGTTATGGAGAAGCTATGATTTCAGTCATGGCTTCCATCACGTGATCTCCTGCTACGGCAGTCAGGGTAGGACAAGGCTCTTGGTAACAACCTCTACGCATTTTTCCTGGTCTTTGGCTGGGCTTTCTTAAGATGAAGTGAATTGGCTGAGGGAATACTTATTAACACGTGGGTGTGGCCTTTTTTCTCAGGCGGCTCACTCTCCCAAGCCCCGCACCACACAGCAGCACCCATTTTTTCTTGGTACATATATAGCTATACCTATAAATCTATATGGATATAGATATATACAGCTATATATAGGAATCTATATTTTTATATATATATATATATATATATATATATATATATATATATATATATATATATATATATATATTCCCTTATGTGAATAACATTGGAATGTGAAATATTTACCATACATACAAAGTTAAACACTTTATTAAATATAAATATTGCATTTCTTTTTTTTTATGGTTTCAGCTACTTGAATACAAAGGGCTCAAATGCACTATATATATATATATATATATATATATATATATATATATATATATATATATATATTTATATGTGTATATACAATATGTCTGTAAATACATATAAACATATAGGAGTCGATTTATGAAGCAGCGGATGCTGAAGCAGAAGTTAAGAAGCAGCGGTCTTAAGAGCGCTGCTCCTTAACTCGTCCACCATCTCTGAGGTGGTGGACAGCAATCAGCCCGATTGAATACGATCGGGTTGATTGACACCACCTGCTAGCGGCCGATTGGCCACGAATCTGCAGGGGGCAGTATTGCACCAGCAGTTCACAAGAACTGCTGGTGCAATGATAAATGCCAACAGCGTATGCACGGCGGACATGATACACTACATCATATCATGTCCGTCCGCACAATATTAAATTGACCCCATATACTGTATGTATGTGTGTGTATATATATATATATATATACTCCAAAGAAATAACTTGCACCCGTTTTTTTCTATAAGGATGTTACCACTTTATTCACATATTGTGGTACACTTCACATCCAAAAACATCCAACGTTTCGGTCCTCCACTTGGGACCTTTATCTTCACATAGAAGAATATGTTATATTAATTTATAAATACATATATATATATATATATATATATATGTATTTATATAGGTTTATCATAATTTTTAGAGGTGAAACTGGGACCACCTGGCGTGGTGCCAGTGGGTGTGTGGCCGGGGTGCGTGGTCAAGTGGGCGTGGCGATTACCGGTCCTTTTAAAGTAGTTCCTTTTATGTGCGTAATGTTTCATGGATACTCTACCCTTCCTCAGTCAAACAACGAGTGAATCACACCGTTTAAATAGACCACCACCTAGTGAAAAAGGCACCATTACGTTGTTATGGCAACCCATACACAACATGAGCAAATAAATCATTCATCTAAATCTCAGATTCTACATAATGCCAAACATCAGGCATAATTACCAATTTCATAAAATAGTGACAAGCATATACATCACACAATTTAATATCTGCAGTGTAATATGTGTTTTATGTGTCTAATTAAGGGACAGAACTGGATACTGAAAAGGCATAAATACAATATTGAATGAAATAAGTCAAAAAGAAACACGTACCTGCTAAAGCTGTTTAAGAGGCTACGCTATACCATAATGCAAGAAGATTACAGCCAAAATGCTATCCTGCATGGAGTAAAGCAAGATCCACACCAAAATTCCTGCCTGTCTGCACATCCTGGTCATACCCATATGATTCCCCTAAACGTGTATCACCGGTGATGTCACCAGGGGTCAGGGGGGTGTTAAATTACAAGAATAATAAACAAAGTAGTACTACAAAATTAAAAAACCCTATGCTGCTCACTCAGCCGGTATTACTAAGGGGCATATTTATGATTGTGCGCGCGGACATGATTCGATATAGCGGATTATGTCCGCCGCACATCGATAAATGCCGACAGCATACGCTCTCGGCATTTATCATTGCACCAGCAGTTCTTGTGAACTGCTGGTGCAATGCCGCCCCCTGCAGATTCGCGGCCAATTGGCCGCTAGCAGGGGTTGTCAATCAACCCGATCGTATTTGATTGGGTTGATTTCTGTCCGCAGCTTCAGAGCAGGCGTACAGGTTATGGAGCAGCGGTCTTTAGACCGCTGCTTCATAACTTCTGTTCAGGCTCGCCAGAAACACTGGGCATCAAGCTCCGTACAGAGCTTGATAAATATGCCCCTAAATGTGAACTTTGAAGGGCACCAACGTTAAGCTATACAGGGCTGTAAGTAACAAAGTATCAGCATCCAACTATGCTGGAGAACCACAGCCACAGACTAATTTTGAATAATGTGTCCGGGTTTCAGGTGGTCTGAAACTTGGACACATGGGGCGTGATCCGATATAGGTCATAGTTTTCGGCGCAAGCGAGAGATCCCGCGCCACCAGTAATTTCACCTTGCAACTCGACCTATCCAATATACTGCGCCGTCAGATGCTAAACTGGCGTAAGCAGGAAAAAACGTCAATCAACTAAAATGTGCGCAAATACACATTTTAGTCGTCGCAAGTACTTACGCCAGTATTTTGTTCACGTACAGTCTCAATAAAGTGTAGTTTTATGCAAATTAGGCTACGAATCGTAAAAAACAACGGCCAGTTCTAAAAGATGCGACACGTAATTACGCCATTCAAAATTCATACATAAACCCATGCACAGCAGCCATTTTCTTTAGTGTGTTTGGTTGGTTCTTGGAGCTACAGCACACTACAGTGAGTAGAGATTAGTGGTAAGAGCAGTGAGAGAGGAGCATTTCATTCAGTTAGTTAGGTCGGATTTTTGGATGGATTAATAAGCCTGTACATTTACTTACACTTTTTTTAACATATTGCACACATTTTGCATACACACATATACAAAATACACAACACTTTTTTTTTTCTAACACCTCACACATTTTATTTATCTTTTACAGTGTGATAGGCTGAGTGTTTGGTTGTGATTGTGTGTGATTGAAGTGGGAGTGAGTGTGTGAGTCAGGGGCGGAACTATCAGTGATGCAGCGGTCGCGACCGGGCCCCGGGAGGTCCCCCATAAGGGGGGCCCCAGCATCAGCATTTTTTTTTTTTTTTTAAACTTTTTTTTATTTTGACATTTCTGCCCCCCCGCGGCCCCCCTCCTTCGTCTGCTGTCTACTGCTGCTCCTTCAGCCTGGCTCCTGACACTTTTAAATCAGAGCGTTGCCGCGGGTTACCATGGCAACGCTCTGAATCATTTCCTGCTTAGCGGGAAAGAAGGAGAAACATGCATGATGCAGTGCAGTGCTGCAGGCAGCTGAGACAATACCAACCAAGCAGTCACCACATTGCCCAGCGTTGCTGGTAAGTACTGTGAGAGCTGAGAGTGAGGGACACTGTACTACAGTCTACATATGGCATGATGAGTTCTCGGGAGGGAGCCCGTCAGTCCTCATCAGTGGAGCAGCCAGCAGCATCCCCTACCCCTACAGAATCCCCTACAGACCCCGGAAACAATAAAAAGTTAGTACTGCATCTTCTTCATCTCTCTCTGCACGTTTTTATCCCTCAAACACAATAAAAATGTGTATAACAACACATGCACAGAGCAATATTCAATAGTTTATATGCACACATATATTGTGCACGTTGTACCAACAACGCGTTCACACAGTGATATGTGCACAATGCCTGCAATCAGCTATACAACATAATGCCTGCACACACTAATAATACAGTCACAATGCCTGCAATCATCATACAACATAATGCATGCAATCAGCTATACAATATATATAATGCCTGCACACACTAATACAATGGATTATATGAGTCATGCATTGGGTTGCATGATACAAGTCACTGACAGCTCTCTGACCACAAAAACTATTTAAAATGCTGATATGAAGCATATTTAGATTATATATGCTTAATGTGCATGTGCACAGTCAATATCTCACTGAAAAAAAATGTTCCTACACAAATTTGAAATGCACTAAAGTGCTTCTATTTTATCTGGAACATCCCTGTAATATGGATGAATAAAGTATAGAACTTTTAGTCATTTAAAGAGTGGAGCCATATGGGCTAAATTTTGGATGGGACTTTAATGTTTGCAGTTATTTATAATAATTTCTACACAACTTGACACTGTGTCATGTCGTGTCGGCTCTCATCTGGCTCGGAGAAAATCTGCTTGGCACGGGTTATATGGGGTAAGCTGGGGTGACATATAATAAAAACAAATGGGGAGAATAAGACACTGTGTGAGCAGGGGACTGGGGTAGTGACAGCAGTATACTGTATATGCCCCTATATACAGTATATATCTGAGTGGACTAGTACATTTTCTCCCCAACTAGTAAGATATATATATATATATATATATATATATATATATATATATATATATATTATGTGTGTATATATTATATATAAATTAGTGCCCAAGCACTAAAAATAAAGTGTACAAACTACACCATGTACTTGCAACTCATGTGTAGTAGATTGACTTTATCATGGCTACGCTACAGTCCCTATCCTCCTACTACACTGTGTGTGTGTGCGTGTGTGTATATATATATATATATATATATATATATATATATATATATATATATATGTATGTGTATGTGTATATATATATATATATATATATATATATAAGAACAAAAGAAAACGAGGACTTGCTGGATCGTTTGCAACCAAGTGGGTGTATTCAGGCATAGGTAGTGAATCACTCAGTGGTGTACAAGGTTAGGTGTTGTAGATCTGACGCGTTTCGCGCATGTGCAATGTGATTCATCAGAGATCATCAGGTGTGTTCCACAGGTAAGATAATAAGCATTAAGGTAACCAATCAGGAACATTTAAAATACATTTAAACAAAGTGCTAGTGTGATTAGGATTTTTTGACAATTGAACAAAGTGTTTTGTTTTGTGCTAAAGTGCAATATTAAAATTGTTGATTGCAAAGTGAATAACATATTAGAATACAATTAATTACAATCATTGTCATAGAAATAGTATTTTGAAAAATAAAATATAAAAAATGACCCAATAAAAAATAAGAAATGAAGTTAATGGCGTGATTATCTCTAATAGTGCCGCTAAACTTAAATAAAATACATAAGAATGAAAAAGAATAAGAATAATAACAAAAAACTGATATCTATTACAGTCAATCATAACTAATTATGAATATCAGTCATACTTATCATAAATAAGAGAGAAAATCTGAAAAGACTATCAGGGGCGGCCGCTATTAAATATAAAAATGTATATGCAGAACACTAGAAATAAGTATATACATATACTTGTATATGTGTGTATTTATTATAAAAAATGTAAAAAAAATTTTTACACTATGACCAAAAAAATATTATAACTAAAAAAAGCTTAAAACCTGGGAGGGCAGCAGAATTTTGAGTGCCTAGGGCAGCACAAAACCTAAATATGCCACTGAGGATTCTCACCACTACAGCCCCTATCCCCACACCACAGCCCTTATCCCCTCACTACAGCCCTTATCCCCTCACTACAGCCCTTATCCCCTCACTACAGCCCCTATCCCCACACTACAGCCCCCTCACTACAGCCCCTATCCCATCACTACAGCCCCTATCCTCCTACAGCCCCTATACCCCACTACAGTCCCTACCCCCCTCTACAGCTATCACTATCAGGCTATCAGTGCAGGTGTGTTTGTCCTTTTCTCATTTTAAGTGTAAGTTGACATAATTAACAGAATTTTTTTACAGTGTTACATGTTGCAAAAAAAAAAAATAGAAAAAAAATTTAAATGTATCAAAATCACACTTTTTTTCTGGGGGGGGTGGGGGCGGGGGGGCCTTCATGGATTCTTGCACCAGGGCCCTGCGGTTTCTAGTTACGCCTCTGGTGTGAGTGTGTGTAGTTTGAGGATGACAGGGAGAGATAGGGAAGGGGAGTTGCAGGGAGAGGATTATGGACAGGAGGAGCAGCAGGGTTCCCATCAGGGAGTGAATGGAGTGGGGAGAGGGAGAGCTAGAAGGGAGGATGAGAGTGGGGCTGCCCCAAGGCCAGGCACACTCAGAAGAGGGATAGAGGGTGCACATGGGGATAGAAGGGGGGAGGAGGGAGAGGATAGGGAGGAACCCACACCAGGGACATCCCAGGGAGGGAACCAGGCGGCCCAGGACGAGGAGCGCATGAGGGGCCCCAACTTCTCTTTTGCCGAAAACCTTGCGCTAGTCCAGGCCGTCATGGAGAACCACACTGCCCTCTTTGGCCAAGAGAAGGGCAAAGGAGTTGCCTGAAGGCGTAAAGATGTATGGCTGAGGGTCAAGGAGGCAGTCAACAGCGTGGCCCTGCAGAGGAGGAATGTGGATGGGCTCAAGAAAAGGTGGAATGACTGCAAGAGGCGTGTCAAGGAGAAAATGGGTCAAGAAGCCATGCACCAGAGGGGAACAGGCGGTGGTCCTCCCCAGGAGGCGGAATATAATGAGTGGCAGGAGATCATTCGCAGGTCCCTGAGCGTCACAGCAGTCCATGGACTTCCAGGGGCTCGTGACTCAGGGGCTGCAACATCAGCACAGCATGCTGGGGAGTAACATCCCACACACCAGTATTATATGTATTTGAGATATAACATCCTTTAATGTCACACATTCATGTACACAATGAGGAGCATGGTATTTGGCCTACTAACAAAAACATCTACAATTATATTTCACATTAAAGGGACATTAAACCAAAGCTTTTTATGTCATTATTCAGATAGAAAATGCAGTTTTAAACAACATCCCAATTTACTTCTCTTATCTATTTTGCTTCATTAGTTTGTTATTCGATGTTTATTAAATATCAATGCACATGGGTGAGCCAATCACATGAGGCTTTGATGTGCAGCCACCAATCAGCAGCTTCTGAGCCTATCTAGATATGCGTTTCAGCTAAGAATATCAAGAGAATGAAGCAAAATAGATAATGGAAGTAAATTAGAAAGTTGTTTAAAATTGCATGCTCTAGCTGAATCATGAAAGAATAAAAATGGGTTTAATGTCCATTTAATGAAACTTAACACATTGAAATTCATGATATGAGGTGGAATAGTTAAATACTAACATGTCTCGGAGTAACACAGGCCACAAGCCACATGTAGAGTTTTCAGTAAATGGACACTACCATCACAATACTTTTAGCTCAAGAAAGCACGTTATGTGCCTACATCAGGCTAAAGGAAATTGTGTGACCATAGTGTCACTTAAAGAACACATTTTCTCCATCACTGACGTGTACACAGAACTATTGTATGAAACACATACATGTATACTTTGCATATCAAAATCCCTCATATCACAAATCACAATGTGCACATGCATGTTATAGAGTTTGACATGAGAATGAGTATAGGCCCTAGCATGTATCAATGTACATTGTATGCCCACATGGATATATATATGATTGTACTAATAACTCTCATCATTTGACTCCTCCACAGAACCTCCTGCCTCCAGGGTGCAAACGGGCATGCATCCACCGCAACCACCAGGCCAGAGAATGCCTTCTCCGCAACCACCAGGCCAGAGAATCCCTCAACAGTATGCTCCCAGGCATGAGGTGGGTTGGATTGCCTCTGTTGAGGACCCATACGTCATGCCACCAACTTTGGAAGAGGAGACCTGGCAGGAGCCCTGGCCGGAGGACTATTCTTTTGGTTATGAGGGGGAGCCAAGGCATCCCCAAAGGGTAGATGTCTTTACCCCCCCCCTCTCAATATCAGGCCAGTCAGGACTTTTACTGACAGGACATACAGACTGGACAGGCTGAGTGGTCGCACACCATTTATCAATGGGACTACCAGTCCACCCGGAGAGCTCCACCATCCACTTCCCTTGGAAGAGCTCCAGCATATGAAGAGGAGCATATAGCTGTGGTAGTTCCTCCTGCAGCACCAGCTGTCATGGGTCCTCCTGCAGCACCAGATGTCATGGGTCCTCCTGCAGCACCAGCTGTCATGGGTCCTCCTGAAGCACCAGCTCCTGTAGTTCCTCCTGAAGCACCAGCTCCTGTAGTTCCTCCTGAAGCACCAGCTCCTGTAGTTCCTCCTGAAGCAACAGCTGTCATAGTTCCAGATGCAACAGCAGCTAGAGGTGAACCTGCACCTATAATCCCTGCTGGTGAACAGCCTGTAGATCCTCTGACTTCTGCCCTGGGCAACGAATACATTGCCCTCCAGAGGAGGCTCACAGCAACCTGCGAGAGAATGCAGAGAGACCAACACAGGTTTTACAGGAGCCAACAGACTTTACTCCAGCGTTCCATTGAGCTGCAACGTGACATGGCAGCATCTTTAAGTGGTATAGTCCAGAACCAATCTCAGATGATGAGAGTTATTTCAGATATGCAGATTCAGACTGACAACAGATGGCGGGAACAAAACCAACTGTTGGGTGTGTTGGTGGAGCATTTCACACACCAGCAGGACACTGCCTCCAGCATCTCATCTGTGGCCAGCACTCCTGCAGGATCCTCTGAATCCACACAACCCAGGAGACCCAGGTGAGCCACTCCAGGCACCTCAGCCCCCTCATCTAAGAAGCCTAGAAAAAAAATATTGTTATATTTCAGCCTAAATCTTGTCCTCTGTTATTTACCATATAATTGTCATCCAGATCCATGTGAGGGGTGTTTCAGTACATTAATATTTTTGAAACATATAATAAGGCCTGTGTGGAAATGGCCCAAAAAAGGTAATATCATCATGTTTATGACATATTCATGTTCTATAAACCACATCACATAATTGTGTATGAAGGGTACATATAGTGATATTCACTTTTAAGATGTAAATCAAGGTTTCTCACATCCAATAGAAATTGACCCATGTGCAGGGATAGGCACGAGCCAAGGCTGTGGCGGACATTTTCTAAGGTAAAGACTTTTAGTGAAGCACACCTTGCCTATCCCTGCACATGGGTATATATATCTAAATAATAATGTTTTTACAGAAGGTGTGAACATAAGGTATAAACATCCATTTTCATTCCTCGCAATGATAGTCAATAAATCATAGTGACCAAAACATGAATTAAACTAATGATATATTTTCAGTAATTAGGGTGGTTAAGGGAATGGGGGTGGGATGTAGTAGTTTCACTTACATGCAGTGGAAATCCGCAGTATGTAATTCGATGACCAGCTGCAGCAGGGGCAGCACCATCACCATGGACCTCAGCAGCAACTATAGAATCAGCATGTGTAGACGGAACAACAGGGGATTGTAGGGCTTCCAGCACCCCTTGTGCCCAATGATGCACCCCTTGTGCCCCATGATGCATCCCTTGTGCCCCATGATGCACCCCTTGTGCCCAATGATGCACCCCTTTGTGATTGGTTTGACACACTTGCAGGGGCAGGAATAATAAATGCTTTGAAGAGGTTAAAGGATTACTTTCTGTTATAATTTTTAAGCTAAACAACTAACATATTAAAGTTAATAAACATTAATTAAAACCTACTGACCTATATTTTCTCCAAAACGAAGTTTCATAACGTTCTAAAAGTTATATCTTTTATTCGCCGATGATGTCATGTTATCCTGCCCACTATTTTCAGCACTGCATGTTCAAAATACTTAAACCAATAACTTTGTGTTTAAAGCGCCATTTTGAAACCTAGGTATTGTAAACAGATTGGTACAGAGCAAAGGATACCCACGGAGCGGGTTTGGAAAACAATTAAATTCGCAGACAAGATTTCTGATATACGGTAGAGATATGTTAATGAAATGCTATTGATAAAAAGCGTATTTGGGGTAGTTAGATAGTAACAGGCATAGAAAATATTTACTTACAGTGGCCCTTTAACTATTTGTGATCAAGCTGCTGATATGTATGTTGTTAAGCATGCATTTCTTAGGCCTTCAGAGAGTTACGTTGGTTTCTAAGTCAGTGCAAGGGTTGCTGCGCCTGCAATTTGTGGCGAGATGAGAATGGAGCATATTTTCTGAAATCTGCGCGCGTAAGTCCTTACGTCGTATATTGGATACCAAACTGCGCATGTTTTGTATGTCAGTCTATGGGCCAAAAAACGACGGGCGAAGGCAGAAATATACGCGCGTAACTTTTAAGTTACGCCATATATAGGATACCAAACCCGCGCAAAATTTGGCATCGCCGGCTTTTGCGGGCGATGATTTATATCGGATTGGGCCCATGATTCGAAACCCGGAGGTGGCAACCCTACTGGGACAGAATGAACAACCCTGTGGGACACTGGTACAGTGCCTCCAAACAGGGACAATCCCAGTCAAACTGGGACTTCTGGTAAGTATATATATATATATATATATATATATATATATATATATATATATATATATATATATATATATATATATATATATATATATATATACTCTATTTTTAAAGCCCCAACAAATTCTGCAACACTGTCCACAAATATAGTGTGTGCGAATGTGTGTGTGTGTATATATATATATATATATATATATATATATATATATACAGTATATATACTGTGTGTATATATATATATATATATATATATATATATATGTGTGTGTGTGTATTATACTTTATTTATAAAGCACCAACAAATTCTGCAGCACTGTCCATGGGAACAATTGATACAATGAAGCAATTTGTCAAACAAATACAAGAGGAATTGAGGGCCTTATTCCTGTAGGACCTTGCAATCTAGAAGGGTAGGAGGGTGAGAGACAGGGGGTGAGGATTTCATGGGTGAGAATGATGTTAATACAGAGTTAGATAAGGTCAAATGTTAGGTAAGTGGAATTATATATATAATATAATATATTTTATGTTTTCAATACGTTGTATGTCCACCTTTATTTTTAATGACAGACTCAATCCACCTCAGCATGGAGGATACCAGTGTTGCTCAAATTTTTGTAGAGATGTTCTGCTATTCTTCAAAGACAATTTTTTTTCAGCTGCTCTTTGCTGGAGGGGTTGTGCTGCTCTACTTTTCTCTTTAAATTACCCTAAAAGTGTTTTATTGGAATTAAGTCAGGCGACGTACTTTTTTTCACTTTTTTTCTTCTTTAGAAACTCTTTTTGATTTTGGCAATGTGCTTTGGATCATTATTATAATGGAATATTCCTCTTCTGCTAAGCTTCTGGAGACTGGGAGTCATCTTGTAAGCCAGTATTTTGGTATATCCTCAGTCATTCATGGTGCCATCTATAAATGTAATCTCCCCAACACCTTTTGCACTCATGCAACCCCATATAATTACACTCCCACCTCTGTACTTCACTATTGGGACTATGCATTCACTGTAATATTCCTGACCAGATTCACACCAAACATACTGGACCCCATCTGAGTCAAACAAATTTATCTTGATCAGGCTTTTTTTCATGCAGTTTAGTGCTGAAGAGCAAGCAAGGTTTTTTTTCCTTGACAACGTCCATAGAGGTTTACATTATGCAATGTCCTTCGCACTGTCTGAATTGTCACAGAAACTCCGATTTCCATTGATAACCCCTGAGCCAAGTCTGAAGCACTTGCCCATCTGTTTTCCAGAGCTAGATTGTGCGAGTAGCGGACTGTCCGTGGCGTCATTTTAGGAGGGCGGCCATTGTGGCTCTGATTAGTGGGACTATGACTTGTTCAATATCACCTGATTACTGCTGCAACTGTGATTTTTAGTTGGTCACCAATCTTCCTGTATCCTTTTCTATCTTTGTGAAGTCTCACAATAAGATTTTTCAATCCCTCTGGCAATTTTTCCATGTGGAGTCATGATGCAGACGTGCAGCTTGACACAGCAGCAGTTCTTGTTTCATAGCCATGTTCATGCAATTAGGCCAATTGGAAATCACAGTTGTACTTGTTTCAATGATCACAGGTTTTCTAACTTGTTTCAGTGATCACAGGTGTATTCACTGTTTTTGCTCTGAGAAATATCACTTAAATGTCAAATGATTAAAAATGGTATCACCTTACAGTAATTGCATTATTTCTAAGATTATTATTATAAGATTAAACATTACCAGTTTAGATTTACTCTATTTAAAAATAAAGCCCCCTACTAGGGATGGGCGAATGCGTTAAATTTCGAATTTCAAACGAATGTTATTACCGAAATTCAAATTATAAATCCGAATGTTGATTAGAACGAATATTCTTAAAAATTCTATAATCGAATGTTATTTACAGTTTTCGAATGTCACTTTCGAATTTGAATGTTTATAATTATATTGAATGTCCACATTTGAAATTTCGAATTAAACTTTCTTTTTAACTAATACTATTCAGAAGTTCAATAGTTCATGTGGTAGGGCGGGAATCTAGTAAATTGATACATAATAGATACAAATATATCATTTTGAATGGTTCTATATAGGATATTGCATAATTCGAAAATTACATTTAAAGAAAGCATTAGAAATACTATTACAAACATATAAATTTGAATTTTTCGAATTTGAATATTGCATAATTCGTATATTTTACATTTAAAGAAAAAGCAGTAGAAATACTATTACAATCTAAATTCAAATTATTCGAAAAGAATATTTTCGAATGTAATCATAAAATTTAAAACCGAACATTTGAAAATCGAATGTTAGAATATTATGTATACATTCGAAATTCGAATGTTGCGAAACATTCGCCCATCCCTACCCCCTACATATACATACTGCAAAACACTTACAATTTGAATGCCAGAGATTAATTTATCATTAGGTTTAAAGAACCAAACAAAAACCTCTTCACACTGTCCCTCCCTCAGAAGCCATTTGCAAACAAAAGTGCAAAAACCTGAGGGCCCGAAGTTCTAAACCTCCCAAATTCAGACTTGTTTTTTTATGCCGACCTTTGCAGGGGCTGCCCTGGTTGTAATATTGTAAAAATGGGACAGTCCCTGCGAGTGGCGAGATGTCTTATTAAATCCTGCAGCCAATATAAATCACATTAAGCTGCTCTCTGCATATAGCAAATAACAATCACCTATATTTTCATATGTATGTGTTTTTCTATTAGGGTTATTAGTATTTTGAGTGTTTTGAGCAAAGCTCGCCACGTTTTAGTTTGCAAGGAAAAACTATGAGATCTGTAAAGTTAAAATCTTTACAGGATTATGCTGCGATTAGAATAACAATTTCATACACACGCATGGAACAGTTCAGCCCATTTTACCCAAAAACAAAAAATAAGCTTTGTATTTTCTACTTCTAAGTACAAATTTCAAACATATCCAGTGTACTTAAATTATGATTTATTCCTTTGCAATTTTTTTATTTTTTTTTACGTTTTTGAAAAAATTTAATTTTTGATGAAGAATTTTGTTTTTCTGTGCATATTGAAAAGTTCAGTTTTTCCTTTTTTTATGTTTAAAATACAAATTTTATTTTGCACTTTTGTTATGTATGCATCTGCTTCCCATACGAAAATGATCGGAACTCTCGCTGTACAACATGGCGCTATTAGCGCAAAAGAAAGTTACCTGTCTGCTCCAGTAAAGATTGCGATCTCCAGGCAGCCACTATTTCAAACAGATGAGCACACTGAATGAGAGGTGCCTGAGTGGCCCCAACACAGCCATCTTACATTAAGGAACACTTTTCTAAAGTGGCTTCTACATGGGGTGCCAGGGGAAACGGCATATCTGAAAAGGTAGCACTCTTGGGAAAAGTCCGTACCGACGCTAATCCACATGGCTGGGCCTGCTTAAGCAAACCCGAGCCAACATTCTCTACTACAAACCTACACCTTATTAGAAAAGATCCAGCCGTTCCTCCTGTGGATCCCTACGCCAAGCTCAGCGCAAACAAGAATGGCTGTAGCCGCTCAAAGATTAGAAGCAGCATTTTCTACAATTAACTAAGCACCTCCAGTGATGTTTTGCAGAAAGTATAACTGTACTAGATCTCCAGGACCGCAATCCACCCTCTATACAGTAGTACCAGACAAAGCTTTACGCGAAGAATGCATAATACCCACTGAAAAAACTGAAACCAGAGTTGCGGATGCTGGACATAGCAAAAGTGGAGCGGAACAAATTGAGTTCTGTGCTAAGTTGGCTATGAGGGAGAAGCCTGGAGGGGCAGAGTTGCAACGAGATGGGAAGACTTCCACAAGGAGCTACACTGATTTCTCGGAGATGTCGCAAGAGACTATGAAATTGCAGTCTGCTTTTCACATAGTCAGAAGGCATTTTGTAGATAGTATCTGGTCTGGGCCAAATAAGTTTGATAAGTTTGAGCCGGTTCAATTAGCTACATCCAAGAGACACAGGCTCCTAAAAAAATGTGGAGTGGGCTAAACGTAGTGAACTTAAAAAGGAGCCTAGCCTAATATACTCTTTACTCAGAAACGTCTACTGCCTTTAGATTATTGAATGAAGGACTTGTGGATATGGAAATCTGAGTTTTTCTATAATGAAGTTTATACATGGTTTGATAGTCGCCAGTTAAGCCTTTATATATCTGTCAATCAAGCCTGTTTAATATGTTTTTAGATGTTCCTTTTTGGGTGTGCTCTTGATGGGTTGGCCTTGTCATCTGGGGTTGTATGCTGTAAGGATTTCCTTGGTGTATTCTGTATGATGTCTCCTATCTTGCGCAGATTTCATTGATATGTTTTACTGTGAGTATGCTTTCTAGGGTGGTTTATATAAGAGTTAATAGATTTTAATAATTAATATTTAAGTTTAGTATACTACCTGCCCAGACTGAATTTGACGTTCCAGAGATCCCAGATATGAGCGATGTAGTCCCTAATGCAGTTCTCTTTATTATTGCATTATAAATAACTAGCAAATCTAAGCCACTTAAATAGTCTATGAACATACAATTTAATAGACTCTCTATATGCATGAGCAGGATTTCCAAATTAATATACATTCTGTACATGAATACATCCGCAAAGTATAAGGATAAACTATAGTACTGGGATTGTGCTCTGTCTATTGCCCTATATACTACAAGTGAGTAGAAATAAATTGTACTTAGAAGGCCTCCTCACATCAACGGCTCACTTGATTAATGAGCTAAAATATACTTATTACCTTGAGATATCATTACAGGGTCTTACTGGCTTATCCACTAGCATTAACCATTGACACATGGCTCACACAGACCCATATCTGTATTTATACATTATTATATACCCTTAGAGATATGCAGCAACAGTGGGTTTATAGTTCCTAGTTCCGGTCTCCCCTCCATAGCTTATTTGGTAAGCTTAGGAAAATATATCCCATTTTATTTTTATTTCCTTTTTTATCACTATAGTCCTAAGGGCTCCAGAGTGGTCCTATATGTTCCATCTCCACCATATACCCCTTACCAAACTCCCCTATTAAGGTCTGGGTCCAAGGGAAGTAATTGTTTTCCTTAGGGGGATTGCTTAATTATAAGACATGAGGATTGAAATCAGGGGTATTTTATCACTATTTGTTTATATATATATTCCTTGATATGTTTCAATAGCGTTCTGAAGGTCCAAGAGTGGACTTATATCACTATAATCCTCATATTGTCCAATTTCTTTGTTCTAGGGGTCCAAAAGTTGCCTTATTGTTTGAAGGGGGTTGGAAAATATGAAGGTTAACTTGTGATATTGTACATTTTACACAACAGGTATTTCTTAGGACAATCTACTATTCCAAGGTTTATCACTTCCTCCTATGTGTTGGTTGCATTTACCAATTTATGTGACAATTCATTGTTATATAAGCGATATGAGTGTATATACCTTCATGTAGGATACCTGTATTTCTATCTCTTTCAACCCTTTAATAAAAAAAACAATTTGTTTGGCCAAAGAAATAATCCTGTAGTGATTCTTTTTGGACAAATGAATGTTATTTCTGATTTTTGAATGTTACTTCCGTTTTTTTTCAAAAGTTCATAATTGGATCTAATATCCAAATTCAAAATTTAGAATTTAACAATTAATTTAACAAATGTTGATTAGAAGTTCAATAGTAATGTGGGAGATAATTTAGCAAATTGATACATAATAGATACAAACATATCGATTCAAATGTTTCTAATATTTCATAATTTGAATATTAAATTTAAAGATAGCATTAGAAATATATATTGATTCAATTTTTTATCCCTGTAAACCCAGTGCTTTTCCAGAAAAGATTTATTTTATTTGCTCCGATATACTGTATATATGTTTGTGGTAAGAATTAGGGAAGGGCGAATGTTTTGCAACATTCGAAAAATTAAACAATTTGATACATAATAGATACAAATATATTGATTAAAAAATGTCTTATATTGCATAATTTGAATATTAAATTTAAAGATAGCATCAGAAAAATATCTTGATTTGAATTTTTCTAATTCCAATATTTCATAATTGGAATAATTAATTTAAGGATAGCATTATAAATACTATTATGTTAAACCACTGGCTTTCAAACCTGTCGTCAGGCCTCCCAACAGGCCAGGTTTTCAGGATTACCTTAGGTGAGAGCAGGTAAAATAACAATCGGCTAGATTACGAGTTTTGCGTTAGGGACCGGCCAACGCTGCTTTTTTCGTACCGCTGGTATTACGAGTCTTGCAGGTACATGCTCACCGCTCACTTTTTTGGCCAGACTTGGAAATACCGCAAATCCACTTACGTAAATTGCGTATCCTCTTTTTTCAATGGGACTTGCATAGCGCCGGTATTACGAGTCTGACAAAAAGTGAGCGGTAGACCCTCTCCTGTCAAGACTGGTACCGCATTTTAAAGTCAGCAGTTAGGAGTTTTACACTACAACGCCGTAGCATAAAACTCTTAACTAAAGTGCTAAAAAGTACACTAACACCCATAAACTACCTATTAACCCCTAAACCGAGGCCCTCCCTCATCGCAAACACTAATTTTTTTTAACCCCTAAACCGCCACACTCCCGCCTCGCAAACACTAGTTAAATATTATTAACCCCTAATCTGCTGCCCCTAACATCGCCGACACCTACCTAAATTTATTAACCCCTAATCTGCCACCCCCAACGTCGCTGCAACTATATTAAAGTTATTAACCCCTAAATCTAAGTCTAACCCTAACACCCCCTAACTTAAATATAATTTAAATAAATCTAAATAAATATAACTATCATTAACTAAATTATTCCTATTTAAAACTAAATACTTACCTATAAAATAAAACCAAAGCTAGCTACAATATAACTAATAGTTACATTGTATCTAGCTTAGGGTTTATTTTTATTTTACAGGCAAATTTGTATTTATTTTAACTAGGTAGAATAGTTACTAAATAGTTATTAACTATTTACTAACTACCTAGTTAAAATAAATACAAAAGTACCTGTAAAATAAAACCTAACCTAAGTTACAATTACACCTAACACTACACTATAATTAAATTAATTCCCTAAATTAAATACAATTAAAAAAATTATCTAAAGTACAAAAAAAAACAAAACACTAAATTACAGAAAATAATAAACAAATTACAAGATGTTTAAACTAATTACACCTAATCTAATCCCCCTAATAAAATAAAAAATTGCCCCCAAAATAAAAAAGCCCTACCCTACACTAAATTACAAATAGCCCTTTAAAGGGCCTTTTGTGGGTCAATTTCCCAAAATAATCAGCTCTTTTACCTGTAAAAAAAAATTACAAATCCCCCCCCAACATTAAAACCCACCACCCACACAACCAACCCTACTCTAAAACCCACCCAATACCCCCTTAAAATAAACTAACACTAACCCCTTGAAGATCACCTTACCGGGAGAAGTCTTCATCCAACGAAGCCGGCAGAAGTGGTCCTCCAGATGGGCAGAAGTGGTCCTCCAGACAGGCAGAAGTCTTCATCCAGACGGCATCTTCTATCTTCATCCATCTGGCGCGGAGCTGGTCCATCTTCCAATAGAATGCCAGCTCAATCCTATTGGCCGATTGCATCAGCCAATAGGATTTTTTCTACCTTAATTCCGATTGGTTGATAGAATTCTATCAGCCAATCGAAATTGAAGGGACGCCATCTTGGATGACGTCATTTAAAGCAACCTTCATTCAGTCTTAGCCGTCGGATGAAGAGGATGCTCCGCGTCGGATGTCTTGAAGATGTACCCGCTCCGCGCTGGATGGATGAAGATAGAAGATGCTGTCTGGATGAAGACTTCTGCCTGTCTGGAGGACCACTTCTGCCCATCTGGAGGACCACTTCTGCCGACTTCGTTGAGGACTTTGGCCCGGTTGGGTGAAGACTTCTCCCGGTAAGGTGATCTTCAAGGGGTTAGTGTTAGGTTTTTTAAAGGGGGTATTGGGTGGGTTTTAGAGTAGGGTTGGTTGTGTGGGTGGTGGGTTTTAATGTTGGGGGGGATTTGTAATTTTTTTTTACAGGTAAAAGAACTGATTACTTTGGGGAAATGCCCCGCAAAAGGCCCTTTTAAGGGCTATTTGTAATTTAGTGGGTACGGTAGGGCTTTTTTTTATTTTGGTGGGGCTTTTTTATTTTGTTAGGGGGATTAGATTAAAAATCTTGTAATTTGTTTATTATTTTCTGTAATTTAGTGTTTGTTTGTTTTTTACTTTAGATAATTTTATTTAATTGTATTTAATTGTATTTCATTTAGGGAATTAATTTAATTATAGTGTAGTGTTAGGTGTAATTGTAACATAGGTTAGGTTTTATTTTACAGGTACTTTTGTATTTATTTTAACTAGGTAGTTATTCAATAGTTAATGACTATTTAATAACTATTCTACCTTGTTAAAATAAATACAAACTTGCCTGTAAAATAAAAATAAACCCTAAGATAGATACAATGTAACTATTAGTTATATTGTAGCTAGCTTTGGTTTTATTTTATAGGTAAGTATTGAGTTTTAAATAGGAATAATTTAGTTAATTATAGTTATATTTATTTAGATTTATTTAAATTATATTTAAGTTAGGGGGTGTTAGGGTTAGACTTAGGTTTAGGGGTTAATATGTTTATTATAGGGGCGGCGATGTTGGGGGCAGCAGATTAGGGGTTAATAAGTGTAAGTAGGTTGCGGCAACATTTGGGGGTGGCAGATTAGGGGTTAATAAATATAATGTAGGTGGCGGCGGTGTCCGGAGCGGCAGATTAGGGGTTAAGAAGTATAATGTAGGTGGCGGCGGTGTCCGGAGCGGCAGATTAGGGGTTAATAATATAATGTAGGTGGCGGCGATGTTGGGGGGCTGCAGATTAGGGGTTAATAAGTGTAAGATTAGGGGTGTTTAGACTTGCGATTCATGTTAGGGTGTTAGGTGTAAACATAAATGTTATTTCCCCATAGGAATCAATGGGGCTGCGTTAAGAGCTAAACACTGCTTTTTTGCAGGTGTTAGAGTTTTTTCAGCCGGCTCTCCCCGTTGACTCCTATGGGGAAATCGTGCACGAGCACGTTACACCAGCTCACCACTGACTTAAGCAGCGCTGGTATTGGAGTGAAATGGAGCAAAATTTTGCTCAACGCTCACTTCTTGTCTTTTAACGCCGGGTTTGTAAAAACCCGTAATACCAGCGCTGTATGTAAGTGAGCGGTGAGAATAAACTGCTCGTTAGCACCGCACCCCTCATAACGCAAAACTCGTAATCTACCCGAATGTTTACTAATCAGCTGATTATTTCACCTGTGCACTAGTTCAGATATCCTCAAATGTGGCCTGTTAGGGAGATCTGAGGACAGGTTTGAAAACCAGTGTGTTAAACGAATGTTAGAATGTGGTACAAACATTCAAAAAGCAAATTTTTTTTTTAACACATTTGTTCATTTGTTTCAAATTTCAAATGTTTGTCAAACATTCTACCATTCGTTTAACGAAATAGTATTTTTAATGCTATCTTTTAATTTAATATTTAAATATGCAATATTCGAATTAGAAAAAAATGAATCAATATATATTTCTAAAGCTATCTTTACAATTAAACTTTCATGATTCAGATAGGGCATGTCATTTTAAACAACTTTCCAATTTACTTCTATTATCTAATTTGCTCAGGCCTAGATTTGGAGTTTGGCGGCAGCCGTGAAAACCAGCGTTAGAGGCTCCTAACGCTGGTTTTAGGCTACCGCCGGTATTTGGAGTCACTCAAAAAAGGGTCTAACGCTCACTTTTCAGCCGCGACTTTTCCATACCGCAGATCCCCTTACGTCAATTGCGTATCCTATCTTTTCAATGGGATCTTTCTAACTCCGGTATTTAGAGTCGTGTCTGAAGTGAGCGTTAGAAATCTAACGACAAAACTCCAGCCGCAGAAAAAAGTCAGTAGTTAAGAGCTTTCTGGGCTAACGCCGGTTCATAAAGCTCTTAACTACTGTGCTCTAAAGTACACTAACACCCATAAACTACCTATGTACCCCTAAACCGAGGTCCCCCCACATCGCTGCCACTCAATTTTTTTTTAACCCCTAATCTGCCGACCGCCACCTACGTTATACTTATGTACCCCTAATCTGCTGCCCCTAACACCACCGACCCCTGTATTATATTTATTAACCCCTAACCTGTCCCCCACAACGTCGCCGCCAGCTACCTACAATAATTAACCCCTAATCTGCCGACCGCAAAGCGCCGCCACCTACATTATAGCTATGTACCCCTAATCTGCTGCCCCTAACACCGCCGACCCCTATATTATATTTATTAACCCCTAATCTGCCGCCCTCAACGTCGCCTCCACCTGCCTACACTTATTAACCCCTAATCTGCCGACCGGACCGCACCGCCATTATAATAAAGTTATTAACCCCTAATCCGCCTCACTAACCCTATAATAAATATTATTAACCCCTAATCTGCCCTCCCTAACATCGCCGACACCTAACTTCAAACATTAACCCCTAATCTGCCGACCGCCACCTACGTTATACTTATGTACCCCTAATCTGCTGCCCCTAACACCGCCGACCCCTGTATTATATTTATTAACCCCTAACCAGCCCCCCACAACGTCGCCGCCAGCTACCTACAATAATTAACCCCTAATCTGCCGACCCCAAAGCGCCGCCACCTACATTATAGCTATGTACCCCTAATCTGCTGCCCCTAACACCGCCGACCCCTATATTATATTTATTAACCCCTAATCTGCTGCCCCTAACACCGCCGACCCCTATATTATATTTATTAACCCCTAATCTGCCGCCCTCAACGTCGCCTCCACCTGCCTACACTTATTAACCCCTAATCTGCCGACCGGACCGCACCGCCATTATAATAAAGTTATTAACCCCTAATCCGCCTCACTAACCCTATAATAAATAGTATTAACCCCTAATCTGCCCTCCATAACATCGCCTACACCTAACTTCAAACATTAACCCCTAATCTGCCGACCGGAGCTCACCACTATTCTAATAAATGTATTAACCCCTAAAGCTAAGTCTAACCCTAACAGTAACACCCCCCTAAGTTAAATATAATTTAAATCTAACGAAATTAATTAACTCTTATTAAATAAATTATTCCTATTTAAAGCTAAATACTTACCTGTAAAATAAACCCTAATATAGCTACAATATAAATTATAATTATATTATAGCTATTTTAGGATTAATATTTATTTTACAGGTAACTTTGTAATTATTTTAACCAGGTACAATAGCTAAAATAGTTAAAATAATTACAAATTTACCTGTAAAATAAATCCTAACCTAACTTACAATTAAACCTAACACTACACTATCAATAAATAAATTAAATACAATTCCTACAAATAAATACAATGAAATAAACTAACTAAAGTACAAAAAATAAAAAAGAACTAAGTTACAAAAAATAAAAAAATATTTACAAACATTAGAAATATATTACAACAATTTTAAACTAATTACACCTACTCTAAGCCCCCTAATAAAATAACAAAGCCCCCCAAAATAAAAAAATGCCCTACCCTATTCTAAATTACTAAAGTTCAAAGCTCTTTTACCTTACCAGCCCTGAACAGGGACCTTTGCGGGGCATGCCCCAAGAAGTTCAGCTCTATTGCCTGTAAAAAAAACATACAATACCCCCCCCCAACATTATACAACCCACCACCCACATACCCCTAATCTAACCCAAACCCCCCTTAAATAAACCTAACACTAAGCCCCTGAAGATCTCCCTACCTTGAGTCGTCTTCACCCAGCCGAGCCAAATTCTAAATCCAAGCGGAGCAAGAAGAGGTCCTCCATCCGGTAGAAGTCTTCATCCAAGCGGGGCAGAAGAGGTCTTCCATCTGATTGAAGTCTTCATCCAAGAGGCATCTTCTATCGTCATCCATCCGGAGCGGAGCGGCAGCATCCTGAAGACCTCCGACGCGGAACATCCATCCTGGCCGACGACTGAACGACGAATGACGGTTCCTTTAAATGACGTCATCCAAGATGGCGTCCCTCGAATTCCGATTGGCTGATAGGATTCTATCAGCCAATCGGAATTAAGGTAGGAATATTCTGATTGGCTGATGGAATCAGCCAATCAGAATCAAGTTCAATCCGATTGGCTGATCCAATCAGCCAGATTGAGCTCGCATTCTATTGGCTGATCGGAACAGCCAATAGAATGCGAGCTCAATCTAATTGGCTGATTGGATCAGCCAATCGGATTGAACTTGATTCTGATTGGCTGATTCCATCAGCCAATCAGAATATTCCTACCTTAATTCCGATTGGCTGATAGAATCCTATCAGCCAATCGGAAATCGAGGGACGCCATCTTGGATGACGTCATTTAAAGGAACCGTCATTCGTCGTTCAGTCGTCGGCCAGGATGGATGTTCCGCGTCGGAGGTCTTCAGGATGCTGCCGCTCCGCTCCGGATGGATGACGATAGAAGATGCCTCTTGGATGAAGACTTCAATCGGATGGAAGACCTCTTCTGCCCCGCTTGGATGAAGACTTCTACCGGATGGAGGACCTCTTCTTGCTCCGCTTGGATGTAGAATTTGGCTCGGCTGGGTGAAGACGACTCAAGGTAGGGAGATCTTCAGGGGCTTAGTGTTAGGTTTATTTAAGGGGGGTTTGGGTTAGATTAGGGGTATGTGGGTGGTGGGTTGTAAAGTTGGGGGGGGGGTATTGTATGTTTTTTTACAGGCAAAAGAGCTGAACTTCTTGGGGCATGCCCCGCAAAGGGCCCTGTTCAGGGCTGGTAAGGTAAAAGAGCTTTGAACTTTAGTAATTTAGAATAGGGTAGGGCATTTTTTTGGGGGGGGGCTTTGTTATTTTATTAGGGGGCTTAGAGTAGGTGTAATTAGTTTAAAATTGTTGTAATATATTTCTAATGTTTGTAAATATTTTTTTATTTTTTGTAACTTAGTTCTTTTTTATTTTTTGTACTTTAGTTAGTTTATTTCATTGTATTTATTTGTAGGAATTGTATTTAATTTATTTATTGATAGTGTAGTGTTAGGTTTAATTGTAACTTAGGTTAGGATTTATTTTACAGGTACATTTTTAATTATTTTAACTATTTTAGCTATTGTACCTGGTTAAAATAATTACAAAGTTACCTGTAAAATAAATATTAATCCTAAAATAGCTATAATATAATTATAATTTATATTGTAGCTATATTAGGATTTATTTTACAGGTAAGTATTTAGCTTTAAATAGGAATAATTTATTTAATAAGAGTTAATTAATTTCGTTAGATTAAAATTATATTTAATTTAGGGGGGTGTTAGTGTTAGGGTTAGACTTAGTTTTAGGGGTTAATACATTTATTAGAATAGCGGCGAGATTAGGTCGGCAGATTAGGGGTTAATAATTGAAGTTAGGTGTCGGCGATGTTAGGGAGGGCAGATTAGGGGTTAATACTATTTATTATAGGGTTAGTGAGGCGGATTAGGGGTTAATAACTTTATAATAATAGCGGTGCGGTCCGCTCGGCAGATTAGGGGTTAATAAGTGTAGGCAGGTGGAGGCGACGATGTGGGGGGCAGTTTAGGGGTTAATAAATATAATATAGGGGTCGGCGGTGTTAGGGGCAGCAGATTAGGGGTAGATAGGGATAATATAAGCAGCAACGGTTTACGGAGCGGCAGATTAGGGGTTAATAATAATATGCAGGGGTCAGCGATAGCGGGGGCGGCCGATTAGGGGTTAATAAGTGTAAGGCTAGGGGTGTTTAGACTCGGGTACATGTTAGGGTGTTAGGTGCAGACGTAGGAAGTGTTTCCCCATAGCAAACAATGGGGCTGCGTTAGGAGCTGAACGCGGCTTTTTTTGCAGGTGTTAGGTTTTTTTTCAGCTCAAACAGCCCCATTGTTTCCTATGGGGGAATCGTGCACGAGCACGTTTTTGAGGCTGGCCGCGTCCGTAAGCTCTACGCTCCTTTTTTGGAGCCTAACGCAGCCATTCTGTGGACTCTCAATACCAGAGTTATTTTAAAGGTGCGGCCAGAAAAAAGCCAGCGTTAGATACGTGGGTCCTTACGACAAAACTCTAAATCTAGCCGTCAGTTCTTTAGATATCCTTTGTTGAAGAAATAGCAATGCACATGTGCGAGCCAATCACACAAGGCCTCTATGTGCAGCAACCAATCAGCAGCTACTGAGCATATCTAGATATGCTTTTCAGCAAGTGATATCAAGAGAATGAAGCAAATGAGATAATGGAAGTAAATTAGAAAGTTGCTTAAAATGACATGCTCTGGATCCGGTTCCGGAGGAGGAGCTTAGCACAGGTGGCTGAGCGTTTGTTCTCCAGCTCCTAGCACCTGGTGATGTTTCCCATGCACCTAGCCCAGACGTAAAGGGCTGCTACCTGGCCAGCATAATAGACACGCTGCCGGAACCCACAGCGCATTCCACTCCGCTGTGTGAAAACTCCCTAGCACAGAGAAGATCGCTAAAATCCCACAGGTGACCCCCTGAAGAAAAGTCTATACATCTGTTAACAAAGTTTGAAAACTCAAATGAAAGGTATATCTACAAATCAAGTTCACAAGCTAAGCCTAACAGATCCCCACTGCATTATTTTCTCACCCTCCCGACTGACAAAGTAACCGGTGGCCGCTGGTTTGCCGCACTCTGATCCGTTTAGCGCTCACCTGGTTGCTGAGAGGGGCTTGGCGAGGAGAGCCGAAGAAGCAAGGTGTATGTCCTCCTCCCCCACCGGTGCTGCGAGGGAGGAGGTACCAGCAGGATCCGGCTGTTTGATACCCGAGGAGAGGGCTCACGCTGCTGTTGTTACCTTGTACGAGTGAGGCGATACCTGGTTGCCCCTTCACTCTTCTCCTCCCCCCACAGGCCCGGCTTGGTACCGGGTCTCATTGCCACTATTGCCGGAGGATTCACTCCTCCCCCACCGGTGCTGCGTGGGAGGAGCTGGGCTGAGGACAGATCGAGCCCCGGCAATTCCAAACCGCTACCTGAAAGAAAGAGGTTTAGCAACCTGCAGGCCACCGGGAAGAACGATAACTTTTAGAAAACAATCAAAGGAGGGAAGGGTGAGTACAATGCTAAAGCCAAAGGCATATGTTTTACAAAGTAACATCTATAATTAAAGTGGCTACATAAGGCTTAATAAAAAGGCTTAACAAAAAGGGGAATTCTCACAATAAAGAAAGCGAGTAGCACACAACAAAAAGGAAGGGGATAAAGAAATTAAGGGAACTCTCCATGTAACATAGAAGGGAAGAAGAGAGAAAAAAGTCTTAAATAAACTCTTTAAAAATCTCTGCTAACAAAGAGGGGGTCACTTTTTTGAGGCACTCTATAAATAATAAGGAGAAAAACCTTAACAAAACTACACCAAAGGTTAAAGTTTTCACAGAGAACATTATTGCCCTGTAAAACCTCCACCCTCCCCCCCCCCCACTTCGATTTGTTACCTCACCTTAAACAAAATAAAGAAGGAAGAAGGGAAAAAAGGGGAAAAAAAGGGGAAAAAGAGGGAGAGAAGCAAATAAGGAAGTAAAGTGGAAATAAAAGGGAAGATTCAAAGGGAGAAGAAAGGACTGAGAAGATATAGAAGACAATGACTCTGTATGAATTTGTCTGATATCAGGACTGATCTTGTACCCTTAATAATACCAGCATGTACCTGTTTACTAATTTATAGAGAACAAACTCAAAATCGCATTTATCTCTCTCACATTTGCATTTTTTTTTCTATTTCTCCCGTATGTTGCATAGTTTTTGTTGATATTGTTCTGTTCTAGTTGTTTTTTATATCTGCTGTCTTGATTAGGTTATTATGAATATTGAATGAAGTAAATCTAATAAGTACATCACAGCAGTATAGTTCAGATATCCTCAGTGCTTTCTGACTAGGAGTAATTGAATATAGATGGCATAATCACAATTTAAGAGAAACTGTACATCAAATTAAGTATTGCACAAGTCATCCTCAGAATTTAGCACGCTGCAATCACCTAGAATTAAATAAAGTAAAATCTAAACAATTGAGAGGTCAGGAAGCCCTAAGCACCGCTCTAGTAGGCAGGGGAATAGGGGTGAAAGGAAGGAAATAAAATAAAAAATCCTCTAGATTAAAGCATACTTCCAGGTTGCCAAACTGTCAATTCTTGATCACACACCCCAAAAGAAAACCACAGTCCTATTATTGGGGGTTTTCCCCATCGTACTAAACACATGTAATAAACAGTACATCGTACTATCACTTAGTTTCCATTCTCACTTGCACACACCGTAAGGAAAAGAGGAGGAGAGAGAGGAAACTCCTCAATTGGTTAGCGCACTCTCCCTTGTTTTTTTTTTTCTTTTTTCTCTTTTCCCCTTTCCCCCCCCACACCCCTTCTTTTTCTTATGTCTTTTTTTTCTTTCTCTTCTCTGAAGTCTCCCCCCTTTTTTTTTTTATGCACATTAAGCACATGGACAAATTCCTCAACACACCCCACAAATCCTCTCCCCCAAGAATGGCAGGTAGACCTAGAGATAAAAAATCTAAAGGAGCTGTAGAAAATACTGCTGAGGCACACCTAGCACCAAATTTAAATCCAATAAATGAGATGTTTAGTATGCAAAGTTTGGTCCATAATATCTCAGAAGCCTTGACGCCCAAATTTGAAGATCTAAGATCTGAAATAAAACAAGATATTGCCATGTTGTCTCAAGAAGTCAGACAGTTCTCAAGTAGGCTGCAAGAGGCAGAGCAAAGGGTATCAGATTTGGAGGATCTCTCAATTGAACATGAGGCAAGAATAAAAGAAACAGAAATTAAAATACAAAAAATGCAGATTAGATTAGAAGACGCTGAAAATAGATCTAGGAGGAATAACATTAGGATAATAGGAATTCCGGAAGGAAAGAAATTTGAAAATTTATCTTTATTCATAACTAACACCTTAGCTCTAACTCTTGATATAAAGGATTCACAGATAATAATAGAAAGGGCCCATAGAATTGGCCCACCTCAGGCAGATAATAACTCGGACACCAGACCCAGGCCAGTGATAGTACGCTTCCTGAATTATCTAGATAAAATTAACATGATGCAACAATACAGGAAGAAACAACCTATTATCATAGAGGGAGCTAAAATTTACATGTTTCAAGACTTTTCGGCCGAGACATCTCTGAGAAGAAGAGAGCTAGCACCCCTCTGTACAAAGCTAATCCATAAGGGTTATAGGGCAATGATCATCTACCCGGCCAAACTTAAAGTTTTCACTCCTGAGAGTACATACATAGTGGATAATGTAAAAGATGCTGAGAATCTATTAGCTGAACTAGGAAAAGCAAGTTGAACACCCCCCTATACAGGGGAATTTAGTAGTAAACACGCAATAGAAATTTATGTTTCCCTTTTTTAAAGTATATTATTTTTTCTATGACATACTTGCATTTAATGGCGAGCGACCTATCTGAAGCTAGAGGGGAATACAACAAAAGGGAAAAGAGAGGACAGGTTCCTCTCCCCTTTCATAAAATTGAGTTTCAAACTCCCCATCATTTTATTTTTATTTATTTTTTTTTTTTATTATTTTTTTTTTTTTTTTTTTTTTTCTCCCTCTCACGTCTCCCCCGCCCGTGTCCCTTGCTCTCCCCATCTCGTGTCTCTCCTTCCCCTCATATCAAAAAGTTCACCAGGCACCCAAACTAGATGACTAACTGCTCCAGAAATTTTAAAATAGTGTCATGGAATACAGGAGGAATAACAACTCCTATTAAAAGGAAAGCTATTGTCTCTCACACGCGCAAGATGCAAGCTGATATAGTGTTTCTGCAGGAAACGCACTTGGGCATGGAAGAAACTATGAAACTCAAGGGTTCCTGGGTTAAGGAGGTAGTAGCCTCACCCAGTATTGGGAGAAAGAGGGGAGTTGCAATATTGTTTGGTAAGAGAATAGAGGCAGAGATACTACAGACAAGGAGCGATCCAGAGGGGAGATTTCTAATGGTGAAAACACGAATTTTCAAACAAGTATACACACTGCTTAATATATATGCGCCTAACGAGCTCGATTATGATTTTTGGATTTTAATTCAATCTACGGTGCTGTTACACTCAGAGGGGTTCCTGATAATGGGGGGAGACTTCAACATGGCCCCACAATCCCCGCTAGACAGAGATTTAACAGTAAACAACTTAAAAATAAAAAGGACAAATTAGAAACAAAGATATTTAAGAATATATACCAGAATTTAATGGTAAGAGACATATGGAGGGTACATAACCCCGACCAACGGGAATACACCTGTCTTTCTAGAGCGCATAAAACGCTCTCTAGAATAGATCTTTTTTCAATAGATGAGAAACTTTGCCCTAGAAACATAAAAGCAGCAATCACCCCAATAGTCATTTCAGATCATGCCCCAATATCACTCGAATTTCAACTAGAGCCCCTAAGAGATGTTCCAAGGAGATTTAGGTTTCCGTATTATCTGGTAAATGATCTGAAATTTAAAAAGTTTTTAAAAGATAAGTTTAAGGAATATGTACAATTTAACATTGAATATATAGAAAGACCAGATATCTTCTGGGGAGCTGCAAAAGCAGTAATTAGAGGGGAAATAACAGCTTACGCTGCTAAGTTAACTAAGATACTAGGAAAAAGGGAGAAAGAAGCCACCCATTTTGTGACAAACTCATACAATAGGTTCCTCTTAACAAAATCATCTTTTAACTGGGCCAAATACATTAAAGCTAAAAAAGAAAGAGACGCGCTAATACTTCTCAAGGAAACTCAAAAAGACCTCAAATTTAGTGCTAAAATGTACCGTTTTGGCAACAAATCAGGCAAATTACTTGCCAATCTAGTAAAAGGAGAAAAAAAGCCATTTAGGATAGACAGAATACAACAGGAAGGTCAGATATACACAAATTCAGAGGAAATTTTGAGGAGTTTCACAAATTATTACAGAGATATTTACTCATTAAAATTGGCTGACAGTAAACAATCCACAGATTTCTGGAGCAATCTAATTTATCCTACAGTCCCAGAGGAAATAATAACCACTTTAAATAAACCAATTTCGGTGGAGGAGGTAAATAAAACGATAGCAAGATTGTCACTCAATAAAGCTGCAGGCCCTGACGGACTGCCTAATGAGGCTTATAAGATCTTAGCCCCGGAGGTAGCCCCATATTTATCTAGTATGTATAATAATTTTTACATTAATGGTAACCCGGTCCCAGTGTCCTTCTCAGCCTCATTTACAACGCTAATCTTGAAACCAGGTAAAGACCCAACCCAAAGGGAGTCATACCGCCCTATAGCACTCCTAAACTCAGAGTATAAAATCTTGACCTCAATATTAGCTGAAAGACTTCAAAATAGCTTAACACATATAATTCACAGAGACCAAGCAGGTTTCTTGAAGAACCGAAATTCTACTTCAAAAATTAGAGAAGCGCTGGTGATATCCGAACACTTTTCTCAGAGGTTAGACAGAGAGGGGGGAGATATGGGTGCACCTGACCTCGCCATAGTGGCAATTGATGCAGAAAAAGCCTTCGATTCGGTTCTCTTCACTCATATTTTCACATCATTGGATAAATTCGGTTTTTTAGGTAAGTTCCGGGAATTCATAGAAAATCTTTACAAAAGATCTAAAACAAATTTAATAGTTAACAACCTTACATCTACAGATATCGATATACAAAAGGGTACGAGGCAGGGGTGCCCACTTTCCCCCCTCTTGTTTGACATAGCCATAGAACCTCTGGCAATTAAGATTAGGCAGTCTTTACAGGGAGTTAGAATATCTGATTATGAATTAAAAATTGCACTTTATGCTGACGATATTCTTCTCTATATTGCGAACACAACGATTAATATTCCCAAACTTTTACATATAATAGCTAGTTATGGTACCTTCTCAGGTTACAAAATAAACGCATCAAAATCAGAAATCTATTGGCTCAGAAAAAAGTCAGACTCAATCAGTGACTGTCCTTTTAAGGAAGTAACTACATCGTTTAAATATTTAGGTATTAATATTCCAGTTAACGGGGCGGACCTATATAAACTTAATATAACTGTAACTCTATCAATTATATTTGAGAAGCTGAAAACGTGGACTAACCTACCAATCTCTCTCTCAGGGAGAATCGCACTTTACAAAATGGTTCTCCTCCCTAAACTTTTGTACGTTTTACAAAATACCTCCTTATTTATGTTTGAAAAAGATATCCGCTCATTAAACTCGGCAGTTAGAAACTTTCTATGGCAAGGCAAGAGATCAAGGATAGCATTATCTAAGCTCTCAGTGGGAAGAGAATATGGAGGATTGGCCCTCCCAGACATAAGATCTTATAACTTAGCATTTCTTGCGCGAACAATAACAGATTGGATATGCACTAAAAATTATGTAACCAACAATTTGTTGGACGAAAGCATATGCTTTCCCTTCCACCCAATAGGCTTAACTCACTGCTTACCAAAAGCATTACCCAATGTAATTAAGAAATATAAAACTATCTTTAACCCCATTAAAGCATGGTGGAAGATTGCTAATCGATTGAAAATTAATAGTAAAGCTTCAAAGTATCTCCCAATAAAGGGGAATCCCGAATTCCTTCCAGGGATGAACTCGACAGTTTTTGCCAAATGGCATGAATTAAACCTAAAAACAGTCCAACAAATTCTTAATTTAGATGGAAAATGTATAAAATCATTTGACGAAATAAAGAATGAATTTAAGATACCGAACAACCAATTCTTTGCATATCTTCAACTAAGACATTACATCTCGGATTTGATAAGAGAAGTGGGTTGGAACTGGAGCTGGGGTAAACTGGAAAACTGGTTAATACTCACTAGAGCTGGCCATACCGCAATCACCTATTGCTACCTCGCCTTAAATGGATCTAAAGGATTACCTATACTGGAACAGGTGGCCTCTGAGTGGAACAGTCTAAATTTCCCTTGCAATATAGACTCACAGGTCATCCAAAGATCTATAAACAAAGTTCAACAGGCCACACTCTCCGCAACCTGGAGAGAAGCACATTTAAAAATACTACATAAAGCATATTTTACTCCGGAAAAGGGTCACAAATTATATAACTTGAATTTCCATAAATGCCCGAAATGCTCAATTATAGCAGCTGACTTTAAACATATGTTCTGGAATTGCCCAAAAATTAGCCAATTTTGGCTAAAAATCCAATACTGGCTTAACGTCACACTGGGATTTTCCCCTCTGGATCTTACACCAATGCTAATAGTGTTTTGCCTAAATCAGAGCGAAGGACAACACCCTCAGGAAAAATTGCTGATACTAACAATATTAGCAGCTAGATACTTAATTGTAAAAAACTGGAAAAACCATAAAACCCCAGCATTAATAGAAGTGAAAAATTGCCTTAAAAAGCAATGTATTCTAGAACAAAGAGATGTTAGTATGAATAATGAGAAGGACATAAAAACATTTTTCAATAAATGGTCAAAACTCATTAAAAGCTTTCCAGCAAATGAAATAGATAATATAATTTTTCCATTTAGACACACTGAGCTGGTACAGCTGGGAATATGGTAGGGGAGAAGACGTGAGAGAGGTAAGGAACATTCCCCATCCCTCGGAATTTTTTCTCCCTTTCCCTTTAAAATCTTTCCTATTTTTTCCCCCCCCTTTTTTTTTTTTTTTTTTTTTTTGCTGTTTGTTAGTTTTGTTTTGTTTTGATTTGTTTTGCTTTAGCTTTTTGTTTTTGTCGGGTTAAGGTGGACAATATGTTATACAACTCAAAAAAATATAAAATAAATCAGCAACCGTATTTTGAAAGAATTACTTATTTATTGCACAGGATCCCTCTCCAGAGTCTAGAGGAGAAGAGGTTCTCATTATATTTTGACCTAAATACTGACTTGTAATTGTTACCGAAACTATGTTGTTGTAACACGATTGCTGATACGAAAATAAAGATTTAAAAAAAAAAAAAAAAATAAAAAAAAAATAAAAAAAAAAAAAAAAAATGACATGCTCTTTCTAAATCACAAATGAAAAAAATCGGGTTTCATGTCCCTTTAATATTCAAATTATGCAATACTCACATTAGAAACATTTGAATTAATATATTTGTATTTATTATGTATCCATTTGTTGCATTTATATATGGGAACAAAAAACTTTAATATCTTTTCTGGGAAAGCTGCTCACAGGGTTATTCAAGTGTTAAAATACATAGTTCCACTTAATTAGAAACAGAAATAATTTTTATTTACTATCAGCTAGATTACGAGTTTTGAGCGCTACAGGAAAATTAAAGACCGCCACAAAAGTGGCAGTATTTCACCTCCCTATAGCACTGGTATTACAGGTTTTAAAAAACCCGGCTTGCGCGGGCGATATGGTGGTGTTGAGCTCCATACCTCACCCAAATACAAGCGCTGCTTTGACGTGCTCGTGCATGATTTCCCAATAGACATCAATGGGGTGAGCCGGCAAAAAAAAAGCCTAACACCTGCGATTGTGGAAACAAAAGTTCCGTAACACAGACCCATTGATGTCTAGGGGGAAAGAAAAAGTTATGTTTAAACCTAACACCCTAACATAAAAAACACATCTAAACACCCCTAATCTGCCGCCCCAGACATCGCCGCAACCTATATAATGTTATTAACCCCTAATCTGCCGCCCCCAACATCGCCACCACCTACATAATGTTATTAACCCCTAATCTGCCACCCCTAACTTCGCCGCCACCTACATTACAGTTATTAACCCCTAATATGCCATCCCCAACATCGCCGCCACCTACATAATGTTATTTACCCCTAATCTGCCGCCCCTAACATCGCTGTCACCTACATAATGTTATTACCCCTAATCTGCCGCCCCCAACATCGCCGCCACCTACATAATGTTTTTAACCCCTAATCTTGCCAACCCCAAAATCGCTGCCACCTACATAAATTTATTAACCCCTAAACCTCTGGCCTCCCACATCACTAACACTACATAAATATATTAACCCCTAAACCTAACCCTAACGTAACCCTAAGCAAAACACCCCCTTACTTAAATATAATTAAAATAAATCTAAATAAACCTAACAATTATTACCTAAATAATTCCTATTTAAAACTAAATGCATACCTGTAAAATAAAACCTAAGCTAGCTTCAAAATAACTAATAGTTATATTGTATCTATCTTAGGTTTTATTTTTATTTTACAGGTAAGTTTGTATTTATTTTAAATAGGTAGACTAGTTATTAAATAGTTATTAACTATTTACTAGCTACCTATTTAAAATAAATACAGTTACCTGTAAAATAAAACCTAACCTGCCTTACACTAAAACCTAACATTACAATAAAATAAAATAAATTAAATTAATAAAATACAATTATTTAAATTACAAAAAAAATAAACACTAAATTACAGAAAATGCAAAACGAAATTATCAAAAATAAAAAAGAAGTAATCCTAATCTAATAGCCCTATCAAAATAAAAAAGCCTCCCCAAAATAACTAGTCTACCTATTTTAAAGAAATACAAACTTACCTGTGAAATAATAATAAAATCTGAGATAGCTACAATATTATAACTATTAGTAATATTGTAGCTAGCTTAGGTTTTATTTTATAGGTAAGTATATATTTAGTTTTAAATATGAATTATTTAGGTAATAATTGTAAGGTTTATTTAGATTTATTTTAATTATATTTAAGTTAGGGGGTGTTAGGGTTAGGGTTAGACTTAGGTTTACGTTAGGGTTAGGTTTAGGGGTTAATATATTTATTTAGTGATATGGGAGGCCAGAGGTTTAGGGTTAATAGTTTAATTTAGTATATTTCGTTGTGGGAGGCTTGCGGTTTAGTGGTTAATAGGTTTATTATAGCAGTGGTGTGGGCGGACGGCAGATTAGGGGTTAATAATCTTTAAATAGTGTTTGCGATGCGGGAGGGCGGTGTTTTAGGGGTTAATAGGTTTATTATAGTGGCGACAATGTTGCGGAGCGGTGGAATATGGGTTAATAAATTTTAATAGTGGCTGCGATGTCCGGAGCGGCAGATTAGGGGTTAATAATTTTATTTTAGTGTTTGTGATGCGGGAGGGCCTCGGTTTAGGGGTTAATAGGTAGTTTATGGGTGTTTAGTGTACTTTTTAACACTTTAGTTATGAGTTTTATGCTACAGCTTTGTAACGTAAAACTCATAACTACTGACTTTAGATGGCGGTACGGATCTTGTCAGTATAGGGTGTACCGCTAACTTTTTTACCTTCCATGCAAACTCGTAATACCGGCGCTATGGAAGCCCCATTCAAAAGGACTTTTTTTAAAAAGTGCGGTACTGACGTTGCATGACAGCCAAAAAGGTGTGCGGTACACCTATACCTAAAATACTTGTAATAGTGGCGTTAGGGAAAAAGCAGCGTTATGAAGCATAACGATGCTTTTTCACTCATAACGCAAAACTCGTAATCTAGTTGTATAAGCTTTACCATTGTAAAGGCCACATTATAACCCGGAGTGTTACAGAAGTGAATCAGGAGTTTCCAAATGAACAGAGTTTTCAGCTGTTTCCCAACTCTTTCTGGCTGTTCATCCTAACACGGCCTGGTCTTACATGTCACCATATTTAAATATAACATTCTAAGGATAGTAATATAAAGATATAGCATATCCTGATCCAAAGCCATTTTAATCTTTTTTAACTTATTGTATTTACTCATCAATTTCAGTGCTTTTTATGGGAGTTACCTTCACAAATCATAAAAGCCTGTATTTTTTAGCAGACCAATCACTTTTATAAAAAAAATGCCACTGTACATTACGTGTAAACAAAAACTTAAAGGACAGTCTACACCAGAATTGTTATTGTTTTAAAAGACAGATAATCCCTTTTTTACCCATTCCCTAGTTTTGCATAACCAACACAGTTATATTTATATATTTTTTACCTCTGTGATTATCTTGTAGCTAAGCCTCTGCAGACTGCCCCTTTATTTCAGTTCTTTTGACAGACTTGAAGTTTAGCCAATCAGTAATGGCTCACAGGTAACTTCACGTGCACAAGCACAGTGTTATCTATATGAAAAATATGAACTAACACTCTCTAGTGGTGAAAAACCTGTTAAAATGCATTCTTAAGAGGCGGCCTTCAAGGTCTAAGAAATTAGCATATGAACCTCCTAGGTTAAGATTTCAATTAAAAATACCAAGAGAACAAAGAAAAATTGGTAAATGGAAAATTGTTTAAAATTACATGACCTATCTGAATCATGAAACTAGACTAGACTGTCCCTTTAATATAGTAAAAATTAATGTAAAACAGAAAAAATAAAATACAAATAATGATTCTATTTAGAATTTCACAAAATGTAATCTATGTTCCACTTTCCCAGTTCTCTCATCTATTGCAATGCTTGCATTTTTATTAGCACTGAGAGACATTGATTTAGGAGCTCAAACACAAAACCAATTAGCCAATGCTTGATTGCAAGTGATCGTTATCATTATGATGATCATTTGATAGCTATAAAGACATAAAACCATTATTTAAGTAATGGGACTCCTCTTGCAAATAAGAGGTCTGATGTTACTGTAAATTTCTATGGTGGTGGGGGAATAAAGCACCTTGAAACATATAATTTCCTATTTTCAAAATGGGGTCTTATCACCCTCAGAGCTTTAAGATGTTATATGGAGGCCGATTTATCAAGGGCCGAACGGCCCCTGATGCCCCTGTTTCTGCGCGAGCCTTCAGGCTTGCCGGAAACAGCAGTTATGAATCAGCGGTCTTAAGACCGCTGCTCCTTAACTGGTCCGCTGCCTCTGAGGCTGTGGACATCAATCTGCCCGATCACATACAATCGGGCTGATTGACACCCCCTGCTAGCGGCAGATTGGCCGCGAATCTGCAAGGAGCGGCATTGCACAAGCAGTTCATTAGATCTGCTTGTGCAATGATAAATGCCAACAGCGTATGCTGTCAGCATTCAAGGATGTCTGGCGGACATGATACACTACAGCCTATCATGTCCACCAGACAATGTTAATTCAGCCCCATGGTGTCTAAAAGAGCCTTCAACCCCTTATTAAACACCACCCATGTACCTAGTTATGCCAGTTAATCATAACTGCCATGGCAATCACCTGCAAATAGGATGGGCATGTGTCCTCTAATTCAAATAAGATAAATTCCATCTTTTAAATGCTGAGTCTCATTTACCTCTAATTAAAAATTTGGGGACAATAGCGGGATCTCTATAGAAAATATGCGAGCAGACATGATACAATGTAGCGTATCTTGTCCGCTGCACTTCAATAAATGCCATTTATCATTGCACCAGCAGTTCTTGTGAACTGCTGGTGCAATACCACCCCCTACAGATTCATGGCCAATCGACCGCTAGCAGGGGGTGCCAATCAACCCGATCATATTCGATTGGGTTGATTTCTGTCCGCGGCCTCAGAGAAGGTGGACAAGTTATGGAGCAGCGGTCTTTAGACCACTTCTTCATAACTTCTGTTTCCGGCGAGCCTGAAGGAGCTTGATGAATCAGAGCTTGATAAATTGGCCCCTTGGTGTCTAGTGGGGTAGATAATCAGAATTTCCCAAGGTGTTTGTTTTGTTTGACGCATGTAGGTTCTATCATTTTAAAAAAACTAAAAGAAACAAAAGGGAAGGACGGAAATCTGGTTGTTTTGTATCTACCACAGGCTATGTATTAATTATAGTACTCTGTGACTCTGCCGTGACATTTATTGATATCCCTGTATTTTTTTATCATTTGCTCTAGCACTGTATTATATTTCTCTTGTTAAGTGTGTTCAGTCCACGGGTCATCCATTACTTATGGGATATATTCTCCTTCCCAACAGGAAGTTGCAAGAGGATCACCCAAGCAGAGCTGCTATATAGCTCCTCCCCTCACATGTCATATCCAGTCATTCTCTTGCAACCCTCAACAAAGAAGGAGGTCGCGAGAGGAGTTGGAGTTTTTACTTAATTATTCTTCAATCAAAAGTTTGTTATTTTAAATGGCACCGGAGTGTGCTGTTTTTTCAATTTCAGGCAGTATTTGGAAGAAGAAACTGCCTGCGTTTTCTATGATCTTAGCAGGCGTAACTAAGATCCACTGGCTGTTCTCGACATTCTGAGGAGTGGGGTAACTTCAGAGAATGGGAATAGCATGCGGGGTCCCCCGCAAATGAGGTATGTGCAGTACATTATTTTCTGGGAATGGAATTGACTAAGAAAATACTGCTGTTACCCATATGATGTAAGTACAGCCTTAAATGCAGTAATAGCGACTGGTATCAGGCTGATAAATGTATGCGCAGTTGAGTTAATTTCTAGGGACTAGAATTTGACTGAGATAATACTGTTAATACTGAAATAATGTCTAAGCCTTATCTGCAGTGGAAGCGACTGGTAGCAGGCTTAATGATAACTTTGCATGACATTGAAAATGTTGTTTTTTAAAACGTTTACTGGCATGTTATTCGTTTTGTGAGGTACTTTGGTGATAAATCTTTTTGGGCATGATTTTTTTCCACATGGCTAACGTATTTTTCTGCATAGAAACCGTTATATCAGGGCTCCCACTGTTGTAATAGGAGTGGGAGGGACCTTGTTTTTAGCGCCTTGTTGCGCAGTTAAAATTCTAGCACAGTCTTCCTGCTTCTTCCTCCTTGATCCAGGACGTCTCTAGAGAGCTCAGGGGTCTGCAAAATTCGTTTTTGAGGGAGGAAATCAGTCACAGCAGATCTGTGACAGTGTGTTTGACTGTGATAAAAGCGTTAAATCTAAATTTGATATCCGTTTTTGGGTATTGAGGGGTTAATCATCCTTTTGCTAACGGGTGCAATCCTCTGCTAATTAATACTCTTCTCGTTAAGAATTGTTTGACTAGAACTGTGTTTTTTAAAAGCGCTGCAGCGTTTTTTATATTGCTTGTAAACTTATTGAAAGTGATTTCCAAGCTTGCTAGCTTCATTGCTAAGTCTGTTTAAACATGTCTGATACAGAGGAATCTGCTTGTTCATTATGTTCAAAAGCCAATGTGGAGCCCAATAGAACTATGTGTACCAATTGTATTGATATTACTTTGAATAAAAGTCAATCTGTACCGATAAAGAAATTATCACCAGACAACGAGGGGGAAGTTATGCCGTCTAACTCTCCTCACGTGTCAGTACCTTCATCTCCCGCTAGGGAGATGCGTAAGATTGAGGCGCCAAGTACATCAAGGCCCTTACAAATCACTTTACATGATATGGCTAATGTTATGAAAGAAGTATTATACAATATGCCCGAATTAAGAGGCAAGCGCGATAGCTCTGGGTTAAGAACAGAGCGCGCTGATGACACGAGAGCCATGTCTGATACTGCGTCACAATTTGCAGAACATGAGGACGGTGAGCTTCATTCTGTCGGTGACGGTTCTGATTCGGTGAGACCGGATTCAGAAATTTAAAAATTTTAAATTTAAGCTTGAGAACCTCCGCGTGTTACTAGGGGAGGTGTTAGCGGCTCTGAATGATTGCGACACGGTGGCAATCCCAGAGAAATTATGTAGGTTGGATAGATACTATGCAGTACCGGTGTGTACTGACGTTTTTCCTATACCAAAAAGACTTACAGAAATTATTAGTAAGGAGTGGGATAGACCCGGTGTGCCCTTTTCCCCTCCTCCGATATTTAGAAAAATGTTTCCTATAGACGCCACCACACGAGACTTATGGCAGACGGTCCCTAAGGTGGAGGGAGCAGTTTCTACTTTAGCCAAGCGTACCACTATCCCGGTGGAGGATAGCTGTGCTTTCTCAGATCCAATGGATAAAAAATTAGAGGGTTACCTTAAGAAAATGTTTGTTCAACAAGGTTTTATATTGCAGCCCCTTGCATGCATTGCGCCTGTCACGGCTGCAGCGGCTTTCTGGTTTGAGTCTCTGGAAGAGGCGATTCGCACAGCGCCATTGGATGAGACTTTGAGCAAAGTTAGAACGCTTAAACTGGCTAAAGCGTACCACTATCCCGGTGGAGGATAGCTGTGCTTTCTCAGATCCAATGGATAAAAAATTAGAGGGTTACCTTAAGAAAATGTTTGTTCAACAAGGTTTTATATTGCAGCCCCTTGCATGCATTGCGCCTGTCACGGCTGCAGCGGCTTTCTGGTTTGAGTCTCTGGAAGAGGCGATTCGCACAGCGCCATTGGATGAGACTTTGAGCAAAGTTAGAACGCTTAAACTGGCTAAAGCGTACCACTATCCCGGTGGAGGATAGCTGTGCTTTCTCAGATCCAATGGATAAAAAATTAGAGGGTTACCTTAAGAAAATGTTTGTTCAACAAGGTTTTATATTGCAGCCCCTTGCATGCATTGCGCCTGTCACGGCTGCAGCGGCTTTCTGGTTTGAGTCTCTGGAAGAGGCGATTCGCACAGCGCCATTGGATGAGACTTTGAGCAAAGTTAGAACGCTTAAACTGGCTAATGCGTTTGTTTCAGATGCCGTAGTGCATTTAACCAAACTTACGGCTAAAAATTCCGGATTCGCCATACAGGCGCGCAAGGCGCTATGGCTTAAATCCTGGTCAGCAGATGTAACTTCTAAGTCTAAACTACTTAACATTCCCTTCAAAGGGCAGACCTTATTCGGGCCCGGCTTGAAGGAAATTATTGCTGACATTACGGGAGGTAAGGGCCACACCCTTCCTCAGGACAGGGCCAAACCGAAGGCCAAACAGTCTAATTTTCGTGCCTTTCGTAACTTCAAGGCAGGAGCAGCATCAACTTCCTCCGCTCCAAAACAGGAAGGAACTACTGCTCGTTACAGACAGGGTTGGAAAGGCAACCAGTCATGGAACAAGGGCAAGCAGGCCAGAAAGCCTACTTCCGCACCTAAGACAGCATGAAGGCAGGGCCCCCTCTCCGGAGACGGATCTTGTAGGGGGCAGACTTTCTCTCTTCGCCCAGGCTTGGGCAAGAGATGTACAGGATCCCTGGACGTTGGAGATTATATCTCAGGGATACCTTCTGGATTTCAAGACGTCTCCTCCACAAGGGAGGTTTCATCTGTCAAGGTTATCAACAAACCTAGTAAAGAAAGAGGCATTTCTACAATGTGTACAAGACCTCTTAGTGATGGGAGTGATCCACCCAGTTCCGCGAACGGAACGAGGACAAGGGTTTTACTCAAATCTATTTGTGGTTCCCAAAAAAGAGGGGACCTTCAGACCAATCTTAGACTTGAAAATCTTAAACAAATTCCTAAGGGTTCCATCGTTCAAGATGGAAACCATTCGGACCATCCTACCCATGATCCAAGAGGGTCAATATATGACCACAGTGGACTTAAAGGATGCCTACCTTCACATACCGATTCACAAAGATCATTATCAGTACCTAAGGTTTGCTTTTCTAGACAAACATTACCAGTTTGTAGCTCTTCCCTTCGGGTTAGCTACGGCCCCGAGAGTTTTTACAAAGGTTCTGGGCTCACTTCTGGCGGTACTAAGACCACGAGGCATAGCGGTGGCTCCGTACCTAGACGACATTCTGATACAAGCAATGCAAAGTCTCATACAGAGATAGTTCTAGCATTTCTGAGGTCGCATGGGTGGAAAGTGAACGTGGAAAAGAGTTCTCTGTTACCACTCACAAGGGTTCCTTTTCTAGGGACTCTTATAGATTCTGTAGAGATGAAGATTTACCTGACGGAGTACAGGTTATCAAAGATTCTCAATGCTTGCCGTGTTCTTCACTCCATTCCCAGCCCATCAGTAGCTCAGTGCATGGAAGTAATCGGCTTAATGGTCGCGGCAATGGACATAGTGCCATTTGCGCGCCTGCATCTCAGACCACTGCAACTATGCATGCTAAGTCAATGGAACGGGGATTACTCAGATCTGTCCCCTTTGCTAAATCTGGACCAGGAGACCAGAGATTCTCTTCTCTGGTGGTTGTCACTGGTTCATCTGTCCAAAGGTATGACCTTTCGCAGACCAGATTGGACGATTGTAACAACAGATGCCAGCCTACTAGGCTGGGGAGCAGTCTGGAATTCCCTGAAGGCTCAGGGATCGTGGACTCAGGAGGAGAAACTCCTCCCAATAAACATTCTAGAATTAAGAGCAATATTCAATGCCCTTCTAGCTTGGCCTCAGTTAGCAACACTGAGGTTCATCAGATTTCAGTCGGACAACATCACGACTGTGGCTTACATCAATCATCAAGGGGGAACCAGGAGTTCCCTAGCGATGTTGGAAGTCTCGAAGATAATTCGCTGGGCAGAGTCTCACTCTTGCCACCTGTCAGCGATCTACATCCCAGGCGTGGAGAACTGGGAGGCGGATTTTCTAAGTCAACAGACTTTTCATCCGGGGGAGTGGGAACTTCACCCGAGGTATTTGCTCAACTGATTCGTCGTTGGGGCAAACCGGATCTGGATCTCATGGCATCTCACCAGAACGCCAAGCTTCCTTGTTACGGATTCAGGTCCAGGGACCCAGGAGCGGTGCTGGTAGATGCATTAGCAGCCCCTTGGGTTTTCAACATAGCTTATGTGTTTCCACCTTTTCCGTTGCTACCTCGACTGATTGCCAGGATCAAACAGGAGAGGGCATCAGTGATTCTGATAGCGCCTGCGTGGCCACGCAGGACCTGGTATGCAGACCTAGTGGACATGTCGTCCTGTCCACCATGGTCTCTACCCCTGAGGCAGGACCTTCTAATTCAGGGTCCTTTCAACCATCCAAACCTAATTTCTCTGAGGCTGACTGCTTGGAAATTGAACGCTTGATTCTATCAAAGCGTGGGTTTTCGGATTCAGTTATTGATACATTAATACAGGCTCGGAAACCTGTTACCAGAAAAATTTACCATAAGATATGGCGTAAATATTTGTATTGGTGTGAATCCAAGAGTTACTCATGGAGTAAGGTTAGGATTCCTAGGATATTGTCTTTTCTACAAGAGGGTTTAGAAAAGGGCTTATCCGCTAGTTCACTAAAGGGACAGATTTCTGCTCTGTCTATTCTTTTACACAAGCGTCTGGCAGACAATCCAGACGTCCAGGTTTTTTGTCAGGCTTTGGCTAGAATTAAACCTGTATTTAAAACCGTTGCTCCTCCTTGGAGCTTAAACTTGGTTCTTAAAGTTCTGCAGGGTGTTCCATTTGAACCCCCTCATTCCATTGATATTAAACTTTTATCTTGAAAAGTTCTGTTTTTGATGGCTATTTCCTCGGCTCGAAGAGTCTCTGAGTTATCTGCCTTTCATTGTGATTCTCCTTATCTGATCTTTCATTCAGATAAGGTAGTCCTGCGTACTAAACCTGGGTTTTTACCTAAGGTTGTTTCTAACAGGAATATCAATCAAGAGATTGTTGTTCCATCATTATGTCCTAATCCTTCTTCTAAGAAGGAACGTCTTTTGCATAATCTAGACGTGGTCCGTGCCCTGAAGTTCTACTTACAGGCAACTAAAGATTTTCGACAAACTTCTTCTCTGTTTGTCGTTTACTCTGGACAGAGGAGAGGTCAAAAGGCTTCGGCTACCTCTCTCTCTTTTTGGCTTCGTAGCATAATACGCTTAGCCTATGAGACTGCTGGACAGCAGCCTCCTGAAAGAATTACAGCTCATTCCACTAGAGCTGTGGCTTCCACCTGGGCCTTTAAGAATGAGGCCTCTGTTGAACAGATTTGCAAGGCTGCAACTTGGTCTTCACTTCATACTTTTTCCAAATTTTACAAATTTGACACTTTTGCTTCTTCGGAGGCTGTTTTTGGGAGAAAGGTTCTACAGGCAGTGGTTCCTTCTGTTTAATGTTCCTGCCTTGTCCCTCCCATCATCCGTGTACTTTAGCTTTGGTATTGGTATCCCATAAGTAATGGATGACCCGTGGACTGAACACACTTAACAAGAGAAAACTTAATTTATGCTTACCTGATAAATTTATTTCTCTTGTAGTGTGTTCAGTCCACGGCCCGCCCTGTCTTTTTTGAGGCAGGTTCAAAATTTTAAATTATAACTCCAGTCACCACTGCACCCTATAGTTTCTCCTTTCTCGTCTTGTTTCGGTCGAATGACTGGATATGACATGTGAGGGGAGGAGCTATATAGCAGCTCTGCTTGGGTGATCCTCTTGCAACTTCCTGTTGGGAAGGAGAATATATCCCATAAGTAATGGATGACCCGTGGACTGAACACACTACAAGAGAAATAAATTTATCAGGTAAGCATAAATTAAGTTTTTTTAAATTGTTCTGTTGTTAAACTTCTTTTCTTTTGTTATAAATAAAGATTTAAAAAAAAAAAAAGAATTTCCCAAGGTGACTATCACCATGCTAGAGGCAAAAAGGGACACCTAATTCACATAAGGTGCATCACCCATTGCTAATTATGGTTTACTTGTTCTTCAAGAACAAAGAGGGTGAACATAAATGTCCATTACTACCCTCCAACCAAAATTCCAGTTTCAATGCTGCTGCAGTTGTCTACTTAGAGAGTCATGTGACACCCTCATCTGAAAAGGCAGATTTATCTTTTGCATGCAGCTGTTGAGGCCCATAGAAGGTCGAAACAAATGTCTGGGGGTGCCTTGTTTTTTAGAGAGTATGCTTGGTATTTCTGGGCTGCACTGATCTTGTTAAGGGGTGAGACTGATATACTTCAGGAACTTTTTTCTCTGTGAAAGTACAATTGGGCTAAAAGAGGCTGCACCTGATTGGTAAATCACCATAGAACAAGCTTCTGAGCTATTATTTTTTCCTGAGAGAGCGCTTCACTTTCTTTGTGTACTGTGTGCAGCTGACCGGGATGTCTATGTCACAATTATGTGCAACTGTCCCATGAGCCCTACTGAATCCCCCATTACAAAACATACCAACAGCTGAAGGACTCCCTTCATGATCCCTATACTAATATTAACCCTGTGTTCTTAGGACTGATCATGGTTAAGGGTAATAAAAATAGGGTGGGCATTGCAGGGATAGAGTGTACCAGTGATTGCATGCCTGTTAGTACAAAGATCAGGGGTGCTTATATAACATGACAAACATGCTGAGATCAGAGTGTCTCTCATGCAGTTGACAGTTACTGAGTATACAATCATTGTGACAACTTCTCTATATTATCCAAATCACGGTTGTCTATTTCTGCACTCTGATTGGTATTGGTGCTGTACATCCTTAAGACACTGACTCAAATTTTTTTTTAAATCTATTACATTAAATTTATTTAGCATTATGCTTATGTTTGTTTTTAATATATATTCTCTCTAGTTTATCAGTACAATTTTAAAAGGGGTTCATGCCAATATATGGCAATATTTTCCTATTTACTTTTAAAAGAGTGTAAAAAACAAAAACTAGTTTCTATAGATGGAAAATTACTGTTCTGCACTGACCAACTGGATATCACAGATCACCCTCCCTCAAAAAAATAAATCATTTACAACTGTGTTCATATGTAGAGTGAATGGAGTCCATTTATTAATGTGCGAACGAACATGATCTGATATAGCGGATCATGTCCACCACACATGGATAAATGCCGACAGCATACGCTGTTGGCATTTATCATTTCACCAGCAGTTCTTGTGAACTGCTGGTGTAATACCACCCCCTGCATATTCGCGGCCGCTACCAGGGGGTGTCAATCAGCCCGATCGTATTCAATAGGGCGGATTGCTATCCGCCACCTCAGAGGTGGCGGGCGAGTTAAGGTGCAGCGGTCTTAGGACCACTGCTTCTTAACTTCCACTGCAGCTGGAACTGAAGCAGAGTGGGTCAGAGGCAGCATCCGCTGCTTCTTAAATAGACCCCAATGATATGATTTGCATAGTACTTATAAAATATAAGGGTAGCCTTTGTCCTAGATGTTATATAATTCTGCACATACTGCAGAATTATGTAACAAATGGATGCCTTTCCTTTTAATTTTTTCTCCAAAATAGCTCATTTGTGATACTTAAGAAAGTATACTTACCTCATAAGTGAGCCATCCTATTCGGTGCAACAGTTTTTTTTAACTAGCAAGTCATGGACTCACTGTCTACATGCAGTGCACTCTTGCACTAGGTAAAGTAGCTGACAACTTTGCCTAGCACAGGAGTGCGCTACATGTAGTTGAATGCATGATTGGGCACAATGTGATTAGACAGCGAATTCCGAACGCACTTGTTAAAAAAACTGCTACACTGAAGAGGATGACTTTGCTTACAAGGTAATTATTGTTTTATTCTGCAAAGTTAGTATTTAAAAAAAAAATGTAAAAGGAAAGGCAATCAATTTGATACACATAGTGCAAAATTATTAAACATCTAAGGAAACATTTATTGTTCCTTTAAGAATTTTGTAGCAGTATGGGCCTCCTCTAGATGTTACTATATTGCATGGGGTGGGTATTAATATTTGAAATTTAAATTATGTTAAGTTGAATATTACATGATTTAGGATTATATATATATATATATATATATATATATATATATATATATATATATATATATATATATAAAAATGATTTTAGGAATAATTTAACAAACAAGCCTCATGTCTTTTTTGGATTCCCCATTTTAATAGAGATACAAAGTACAAACCCACTTTAACAGATACCGGTACTTTCTGATACTGCTCATTGGTTGATTTTCCTGATAACTCTGATGGAGCATTAGTAGGAGGTACAATACTTTTACACTTACAAACACCTACATAAACCATTTTGCAAATGATTTTAATAATTGTTGCTGTTATAATTAATGTTTTTCTGGGTTGTTAGGAGATCCTTTCTGATGTGCACGATCTTATATATTAGGCATCTCACACAACTATAGATGTTAATGCAGAAACACTGAAAAAGAGATTAAGTGATGTCCAATGAATTTCAAACATGACATAAAGGCCCATTTATCAAGCTCCGTACGGAGCTTGAGGGCCCGTGTTTCTGGCGAGTCTTCAGACTCGCCAGAAACACAAGTTATGGAGCAGCGGTCTAAACACCGCTGCTCCATAACCCTGTCCGCCTGCTCTGATGAGGCGGACAGGAATCGCCACAATTCAACCCGATCGAGTACGATCAGGTTGATTGACACCTCCCTACTGGCGCCCCATTGGCCGCGAGTCTGCAGAGGGCGGCGTTGCACCAGCAGCTCTTGTGAGCTGCTGGTGCAATGCTGAATATGGAGAGCGTATTGCTCTCCGCATTCAACGATGTCTGTCGGACCTGATCCGCACAGTCGGATCAGGTCCGACAGACATTTGATAATTTAGCCTCATAGTCTTTACCACAAGCCCCTTAGCAACCTCTAGGACTATAAATTTAAAGGGACATTAAACTGTAGGCTGCAACTATAGTAGCATGTATTACTTACAATAGTATTGTTTTCCTCCTGTACCTGCAACCCTCTTTAAAGCCATTCTCTTATTTTAACCAATCACAGAAGCCTGTTGGTAAAGCACTGCATCTTTATATTGTGCGCCACCATCTTGATACCCTTTATTGCTTAATACTGTGACAGAAGCAGTGAGCTTTCACATATCAGTGATATTGCTGGTGTTTTGACAGCTTGCACAATAGAAAGTAGAAGAGCTACATTTCTTTTTACACAGTTTGAAAGTTATATAACAAATATAAAAAAGCCCTCAGGGATAATATTGACAAAAGCAGCACTGCACAAATGCATATTACAGCTGCTCAGGAAGAGAACAATAACACTGATTTATGAATGTGCACCAGATCTGTCACAGTGTACCAGAGAACCTAAATTCAAAGATGGCAGCTGCCAATGTGAAGATGCAGATCATCACTAATCAACAATTTTGGGGGTTTAAAGAAAAGGAAAGCTTGGAAGAGCCCTGTATGCACAGTAGTATGGTGAATAATAACAATGCTACTGTAATTGTACACCGCAGTTTAAAGGGACACTGAACCCAATTTTTTTCTTATGTGATTCAGATAGAGCATGCAATTTTAAGCAACTTTCTAATTTACACCTATTATCAATTTTTCTTCATTCTCTTGCTTTCTTTGGGCTCCATGTACTAAGCAGTCAGCGAGCTACCCACAAAAAATCTTGCGTCAAAACTTGCACAAAGTCATCAACTATGTTCAAACTCGCATATTTAAAATTGCGAGCGTACTTATCCGCCAAACCTCGCTACCTCTCCATTTTTCACTGTAATTAAACACATTTGACCAACAACTCGCCATAAACTAATGTACTAAAAAATCTATTTGTCCACTCGCTGCAATTTCCGCTCCCACCTCGTTATTTTTGCCTCACCACATTTTAGGTGGCGGGCAAGCTACAAAAGCATAGGGAAGTCAATGTAGACGCCAGTCTAGACATATATAAAAGGCAGTAATATCAGCATTGTACGTACATTGTTGATTTCAGCAGCTATGGAGACACTTTTGTATTTGTTTATTCTCCGTGTGATGCAAATCCAGTCTAGAAGACAGAATACTGGAAATGTCGCTAATCGAATGGTCAGAAGAAGGAGAGTTCGTGTCCCCCGTGGAAGGTGGTTTGCATGACCGAGAGATCATACAAAGATTCCGGCTTGATCGTGAATCCATATTACACCTGTATCGAGAGATTGAAGATTATTTGGAGCTGATGACTGCTTGTTCACGAGCTATTCCGGGACTTTTGAAACTATTAGCTGCATTGCATTTTATGGCAACAGGATCCTTTCAGGCAGTTTCTAGCGTCATTATTGGAATGAGTCAATCTGCTTTTTCACGCCACTTATCAAAAGTCATAGGGGCTATGATGATTATTTTTCCTCTATATATTTGTTTGCCATCTACCCCAGAAGAATGGCAATCTATAAAGTCAAATTTCTATAGGATGGCTGGGATGCCCAATGTCCTAGGGGCCATAGACTGTACCCATGTTGCTGTCAGACCACTTCAAGCTCGTGAGGAGATCTATAGGAATAGAAAGCATTTCCATTCCTTGAATGTTCAGATGGTCTGTGACCCCAACATGAAGATAATCAGTGTCCGTTCAAACTACCCAGGCTCATGTCATGATTCTTACATCTTAAGGCAGACTGGCTTATACCGGAAGTTCGAGGACGGAGATATGCCTGAAAGATGGCTTCTAGGTAAGCATAACTGGCGTCTAATTTGTCGTTTTTAATTTCAATGTACATAAATTGTGCCAAATTGGTTGACTGTAAGTAAAGAGTAAAGTGTTGTATATTTTTAATTTGTATCGTATTAGTTCTCAATCTTTATAATTATTTTATATTAATATTTATATTTCTTTTTTATGTCCTATTAGGAGATGGAGGGTACTCATGTATAGAATGGCTGGTGACTCCCTATAACAACCCACAGACCAGAAATCAAGTACGTTTCAATGAAGCACATCGATCTACCAGGGGGATTATTGAGAGGACTTTCGGTATTTTGATAATGCTGTTTCGATGTCTTTATCGTTCTGGCGGCGCTATGCAGTATGCACCTGAGAAAGTCGCAAGAATTATATTGGTTTGCTGCATACTGCCCAATATAGCAATTAAAAGAGGCTGCCCATTAGAGGAAGAAAATACCATAGATGCTGAAAATTTAGCAGAAGAAATATGTATAGAACAACCTAATAGGCTTGGTATGGCAACAAGGGACATGGTTTCAGAACAATATTTTTATGAATAAATGTTATGTCTTAAGTTGATAAATAAAATTAAAAAAAAAATCCTTTATTAAATTGTCTTTTACTCTTTTTTTAAAAAAAAAATATATAATATGATGTACAAAAACATGTTCAAGAAAAATAATGATCATGTTTCTCATAAAAAAGACAATATAAGTTAAAAAATATTTGTATTACAATTAAAAGAAAATAAATATATTTTTTTTATAATTTAGGGTATTACAAATCACTGTTGATAAACATATAATTACATCAAGTTGTTGCTCTTCAATTATCAATGGTTTAAAATATTAATTATAAATCAATTTTATGATCAAAGTCATTCCAAACAATAATTTTTGGATAATATATTGTCTTTGTGACATCACAATACTGTCTATAGCTTCTCTAACTCTGTTACATAATGTGATTTGTGTAATGTAATCCCTCAATAGCTGGTGGTAATTCATTGTATTGTCTCATTGAATTGAAGACTTACCAAATGACAGGCTATTCCAAAGTAAAATTTTATGCTTTCAGATAGGGGTTGTTGTTTTATTTTTATTTTTTTTATTTTTTTATTAATTTATTTTTTTAACTTTTTATTAGTAAAAAATTAGAAAATACATTATCATCAAAAAGCAATTCTCATACAAATATCCATAATACATTATGACAACATTCTTATGTTTGCCTATATTTTCATTTAAATTGTAATTTCTAACAATTCCATCTTTTATCAAATCAAATTACGTTGGGTGAATAATTAATTATATCTTTTAGAGGCTATTAACCAATCTTTCTTTCATCAACAGATCTTGTACAGAGTTATGTAGGGGTGAGGGAGTAAGATAAAGAGAATGAAGAAAAGAAGAAGAAGAAAAAAACAAAACCCAAGATACTACATAACTCCCTGTTTTGTTCCTCTCCCCCTCCATTCACTCAATATTCATTTAGTTTATAAAACTCCATTCTCCTCTAATTTGTGCTTCTAAGAAATATTACGTATTTCTAAAAGGTTTTAAAGTTTCCCTTTGAATTTCTATAGGTTGTTTTTTTACATAGAGAGACCATTTTTCAAAAAATATTACAATTCTATTATTTACATCGGCCAGGTTATCTGCCCTTTCTATATTAATCTGTTGCGTTATAGTTTTCTTTAAATATCTAATTGTGGGTTTCTTTCTTTTTTCTATCCAAAATTTAAATATCAGCTTACTTGACAATAATATAATCATTGTTATTAATCTTATTTCTTCTTTTTTAATTTCTATAGGTATGTTAAAAATCAGAATATTCTTTAATTCTAAAGTTATTCTAGTTTTAACAACTTGCGATATATTAGTGTTGCTACCTGATACCAAAATTGTCTAATTTTTGGACAAAGCCAGATATAGTGTATTATATCCGATGTATTTTTATTACATTTTATACATACTGGGTTGGTCCTGTTATCCCATTTTGCTCTCCTTGTAGGTGTAATATAGTCGTGGTGTAATAATCTTAGGTTAGATTCCCTTATCCCCATATCCAATGTTGATTTTTTCACTATTTTTATACAGTCTGATATTCTTTCCTCCTCTATATCTATGTCAATAGCCTTGTCCCATTTTTCTGTTATATCCCTTAGACATGTTTTGGATTCTTTTTTTATTAGTTGTTTATATAAAATTGATAGTTTGTATTCTGACTTTCTGCTTCTTTCAATAATACTCCCCATTATGTTTTCTACTGTATTTCTTCCTAACTTCTCCTCTTCTGTTTGAATAAAATGTTTTATTTGCAAATATGGTAAAATCTGTCCATTAAAAGAGTCAATTTGATTTGATAGTTCCGACATAGTTTTAATTTTTCCTTTTGCTGTGTTCATTACATCTTTTATTTGTCTAATTATTGGACTTTCATCTTTTTTTTTAAAGGGGAAGTAATTTCCTGGTTCAAATCTGGGGTTATCCTGTATCGGTATATACATTATAGTCTCTCTTCTTGTTTCTAGTTGTTTATTAACTTTTTTCCATACCCATAGCGTGTCTTTTATCATAACGTTGTTCTTTTGTTCTGTCGTTAATTCCCTTGCTGATGCAAATAATAAATAAGTTATCTTCATTGGATTAGCTAGTTTCTGTTCTAATTTTGGCCATACTGTCTGACCCTTGCCCGTAATACATTCTATTGCGTATTTTAATAAGATCGCCCAATTGTAATACTGTATATTTGGTACTCCTGCTCCTCCTAGTTCTTGAGAGGCCTGTAACTTCTTTAGGCTTATCCTCACTTTTTTTATCTTTCCAAATTAAGTTTTTAATTATTTTATTTATACTTAATAGGTCTACCTTTTTTAGTAAAAATGGTAACATTTGCATTGGATATAATAACCTTGGTAGTATCATCATTTTAATTAGCTGAATTCTGCCTGTCAAGTTTAAATATAATTTACTCCATATCCCTAAGTCTCTTTGAATCTGTGTAAAAAGCGGGTGATAGTTCATCTTATACGTCTTGGTTGGATCATTATTTATTTTTATGCCCAAGTATGTTATATAGTCATCTTCAACTTCAAATGGATATTTCACATTATCTTTTCCTTTATATAACCAATACATTTTGGATTTTGTAATATTGATTCTATAACTCGACAATTCTCCGTATTGTTCTATATTTGAAACAATCTGACTTATGTACTTTTGTGGATTTGCAACAAACAACATCAAATCATCTGCATATAAAGCTGCTTTTATCTCAAGATCTTCAATTATAATGCCAAATGGTATTTGTTTCAATAGATGTATTAATGGCTCCAGTGATAAATCAAATAATAATAGGGATAAAGGGCAGCCTTGTCAGGTGCCACAAAGCAATACAATAGGGTTAGATATTTCTCCATTTATTATTATCTGTGTTTCTGCTTTGGTGTATAATTTTGTAATAAATTTTAGAAATGAGCCATTAAAATTAAATTTCTTGAGCGAAGCTACAATATGTTCCCATTCAACTCTGTCGAAGGCCTTCTCTGCGTCCAAAGCAGATTCCCCTCTAATCCCATCTCTTTGTTTAGTCTATATTTCTCCATTATTTGCAGTATAGTCCTCACATGTGTAGTAGATGATCTCCCGTTTATAAAACCCACTTGCTCTCTTCCTATAATATCAGGTATAATATTGTTCATTCTTTTAGCTATTATCTTCATAAGAATCTTATAATCAGTATTTATCAGAGATAGAGGTCTATAAGATTGTGGTAGTGTTAATTCTCTTCCCTCTTTTGGTATATAATGTTTGCTGACTTAAATGCTTGTGATATTAGGCGTTCTTCATTATACATATTTATAAATATGTTATATAATGGGTCTATCACTTTTTCTGATATTAGTTTTTTTTAAATTTAATATTTTTATTGAGGTTTAGCAAGGAACAAGTAAGATACAACAATAGCCTTGTACTAACAGGAGAAGGCGTATCAATATATAATAAACATTTCCGTATGTATAACAGTAGAGGATAACATGAGTAGTAGCTGGAAAAAGAAAACATAGCAGCATTACTAGTAACTAGGCTTCTGAGACCTCCAATTTTTCAAATATAATAGTCTAGATAGTTGGTTAGTTAGCAGGTCACTCATGGACCTCACCAGCACAGGAGAGAGTCAAGATATATGGTAACCAAATTATAAATCACATATAGACTTTAGGATTAGCAACACCAAACAGCGGGTAAGCACCGCTTAAAAAAAAAGGTTATTGGACCTAAAGATATATTTGGGTTATAGGGGAAGAACAAACTCTAATCAGAGTACAATATAGATAAAATGCAAAGAGAGGGGGAGGCGAGTGATGAGGTGTAATGAAGCAAACACTCAGATAGTGGCAGCTTGAATGAAAAATGAAGTAGACTCTGAGGGGAAGGACTCTTAATTTGTATAGTGGGGAGAGGAGGGGGTAACCCTGAGCAAGAGTCACAAAAAACACATTTATTGACCTCCAAAGCTTGTGGGTATAAGCGGCTAGATGATCAAAGATGCTGCTGTAGCAATGCATACGTGAAGACATATTAAAATCATATCTACAACACTGCCCTAACTGAAATAGCTAGGGGTGGGGCTAGCAAGAGAACTGTTTAGTCCAGCATTTATGTTCTATTGTCCCTGCTCTAGAGAATCACTCCCTGTATTACATAACAGCTTAAGTACATGCAAATATACATACTCTCTGAAAATGAGATATCTAGAAGCTAGGTTGGAGCCCATATTAAACATTTGTAGGAAAGTATATCTAATATAGAGCAGAGGAGATACCTTAATACTGCAATAGGTGAAATATAGCTGTGGGACAAATCTGAAATATACTGACTCTCTCTGGGGTATAGAGGAGAATGTTAACGTTAGTTATTTACCCAAGATATGACCCGTCTTGTCTCTGAAGGCTCTGTTGGGTTAAGCTCAGATAAAGGGCCTATCAATTTAGTTAGTTTCTCACACAGTAGTTTTTACCCTATGCAAATTGAATATACAGCATAGCAAATTGCATCAACTTCAGACACCAAACTAAGCATAATAACATACATATGCAAATAGGTAAAGATTCCCATTAATTACAAATTTCAACAGATGTTTTTGGTGAGCAATTCTAGGTAAAACATATTGTAGCCAGACATATTTAGAGTATACAGTATAGTAAATTGCATCAACTTCAGACACCTAACTAAGCATAATAATATTTATATATGCAAATAGGTAAAGTTTCCCATTAATTACAAACTTCAACAGATTTTTTTTTTGGTGAGCCATTCTAGGTAAAACATATTGTATCCAGACATATTTAGAGTATACAGTATAGTAAATTGCATCAACTTCAGATACCAGACTAAGCATAATAACATTTATATGCAAATAGGTAAAGTTTCCCATTAATTACAAACTTCAACAGATGTTTTTTGTGAGCAAGTCTAGGTAAAACATATTGTAGCCAGACATATTTATGTTTTTGAGAAGGATAAAATGCCTAATATATTACTGCTGGTTATAAAGAGTCCTGTAGTATACTACCTCTATTTGGGAAGATCGAGAGCGTTGCAGAAGTTCAATAAAGTAAAGCCAGAGAGTCTACTTTATCTGATGAGAATCAGTTCCAAGCTACCATGTGAATTCTATGCACAAGAGTTCATCCAATCCCACTACGGAGGTCTATGATGGAAACCAGGCCCAAAGGGAGCATTCTCATAAGCTCTCTTGTAAACCGCTTGTCTGCTTGGTGTGGGATTAACCAGGATGCAAAGGAGATCAGCGACATTGCCATACCTGTTAGGAAGAGTCCTGCAAGATAGCCTAGGTCTCCAAATATCATAAGATCACAGGGTGGTAGCCTGATACTTGGTAAGTCCATCACAGCCACTGTCCATGTGAATGATTGTTTTCTCGGCATGTCACGAACAGATGCTGCGCCCGATCCTACTCTACACAGATGCAGAGCACTAGGCTCCAGAGGATCTGCGTCTGACAGCTCACGTGAAGTATCCGATGCGGGCACAGTGAGGTTAGAAGGAGGTTTCAAATCTTCAAGTTGCCGGTCAAGTTTCGGCGCGGCCGCCATTTGTAATTCTGCAGGCGGTAGTAGAGGAGTGTGAGCTTTCAATGCGTGTAGTAATTGAGCATGGTTGTTGTCCATTTTCAGGGCAAGGTCTCTTAAGAGTGCTTGAATTTTGATGTATAGAGCGCCGTCCATATTGGCTAGCAATTATACCCCTTCTTATTAGTACGATAGTGGTTCTGCTTCACCCAGCAGACGGGGGGGGGGGGGGGGAGATATGCTGATAGTAGAGGGCCTTCACTAGGTTTATGCAAACATCTAGTAGAGCAGTTGTGTAGGTGAAGTACTCTCTAAACACATATATATCTGTTCAGCTTCGGCTCAGACATCCAGTTTCACAAAGAGAGATCATGAAATATGGACTGGAGAGTATATAATTTGTTAATTTACAATATAAGGCCTAGAGCTTCTGTCCGATGCGTCTGGTCTCGATAGCTGCTAGGACCCGCCCCTTTTCTGATATTATTTTATAAAAGTCTGTAGGGAGCCCATCTGGCCCTGCTACATTCGCTACTGGTAAGTTCTTAATGACACTTAGTATTTCCTCTTTTTCTATTCTTGCATTTATCATGTCTTGTTGCTCTTTCGTTATTTCAGGTAATTTGATTTTTCCCCATAAATTTTTATTCTTGTTGTAATTAGTCTTTTCTGTGTTGTAAAGCTTTTGGTAATAGTCTCTAAATGTTTCCGTAATTATCTCTATGTCTGTGCTTATTTCCTTTCCTTTAAAAATGGCCTTTATGGTGTTTTTAGGTTTTTGGGTTTTTGTAATTGCTGCTAAGTACTTTCCAGATCTGTTACCCCATCTATAAAATTTCCCACTATTCCGTCTAATATCAAACTGAGTTTGTTCCAAAATGTGTTAATTTCTCTGTTTTTTAATTTGAATATATTTTTTTTTTTTTTTTTTTTTTTTTAAATTATTTTTTTATTGAAGTTAAGACATATATCATCACAACAAGAACTCGCCCTAAGGCCAAAGTTACAACAAATAGATTTATACATTGTCTATACATAGGCATTGTTGAGGAAGCAGTATGCTCACATATCAAGAGAAGGTACATTTCGAATCTGGTTTTGAAGGTAGACAATATCTTAGGCGAGATGAAATAGAACTTCATTTTATATTATATCATCAGCGTATGAGCTCCACTTTCTAATGATGTTTTGCCTAAAACCAAAATATCAGCCTGTGGAGGGTTAATATAAATATCAGCCACTTTTGGGCCGAAATATATAGGGGGGTGGGGGATATTCAGCGGGTAAGCACCGCTATACGCATAGGGAAAGGGGTGGGGGGGGGCGGAGCCATATATAAATGTAAGCAGAATATGGTGTCTGGTGTGGACTCATAAGTGCCCAATCGTAGAAACCATAGGTCTGGTAGCTGGGCTACTAAAAAGCCAAATGGTATATGTTTTGGTATGTTAGTCAACTTAGGGGTAGAATGTGGGGTAGAGTAAGTTCTTCACGTAAAATGGAGTAACTAAATAGAGGTCTGCAGAGCCATTCAGGGAGACCTAAGCATTACAAGCATAGATTATAAAGAGATACATACGTGTTACAATAATGTCAACTCACATAAGCATTCAGGACTTATCCAAAGAACAACAAAATAGGTGATATATGAGCTTATCCGAACACTGCGTATCCAACTTGCCCACTAGCAGAGGTGGAGCATGATAGAAAACATATATTTCGATATAACATATGAGAAGATAATAAACAGTTTGGTAACAATGAGGTACATTTGAACATTCAAGAAACTCATTATATATGTAGTACATAACATAACTTGCAAGGAAGTAAGGCAGATTATAGGATGTCTTTAACAGTAGTAGATAATAGTTCTAATTGTAGCAAGATAGCACTATGCACAAACTACTCTGAGTTAGACCTTAATAGGAATGGTTGTAATCGCAAAAAAAAGTGAGTGCTATATTAGGTCTATTATTATGAGACTGGTGAGATTCACTCAGAAAAGTCAACAAGTTGAGAAAAAGGACTTGACACATATACAACAATGCTCTGCTACACTATTTTCTAAACAGTTCAAGGCCTCAAGCATAAAAGTAATATAATATCGTACCACTGGGACCCGTTAATTAAGCATAAATAAAATGAGATGTAGTAAACAATTAAATGAGGTATATGTCTGCGTCTGAGTTGTTGTTATGGGCTATGGATACATCCAGATATGACAACATAAACATATCTCTGCCTTTAAATATGCGAAGAGCTAGGATTTAGTTTCGCTATAGGAGACTTTATGCAAATGGAATGGGACAAGTGCATATCTAATCTGATCTAAATTAGCTAAGATGAGAGCATAATTCAGGACTACTATGAAGTAGTGTAAGTAATCTTATTTATAATTTTAATCTGGATAGTGGACAGAGGTTAAGAATTTAACAGATTCCAACAGGAGATAGTGCCACTATTTACATGAGCTAGGTTACACTCCACATAGGTAAGCTTAAGACTAATAGGTCCATGTAGGTATTGATCATGATATGCTAATATAGGTGTAAGGCATGGCATGTAACCATTCCCTCTGCTGATGAGTGCATACTTATATACATAAACAAACCACAGGTATCACATGGACATCACAAACAAGGCATTTCTATACAAGGAGTGTAGACATGAGAGAACAACAAGCTAAATATATCCAAATATGACGATATATACTTATCTCTGCCTTTAAATATGCTAAGAGCTAATAATTAGTTTCATTATAGGAGACTTTATGCAGATGGAATGGGACAAGTGCATAGTGAATCTGGCACAAATTAACTAAAATGAGAGCATAATTTAGGATTAGTAGTGCAAGCAACCCTATTTACAGTTCTAATCTGGGTAGTGGGCAAAGGTTAAGAATTCAACAAATTCCAACAGAACCTAGTGCCCCTATTTACATGAGCTAGGTTACACTCTACATAGGTGAGCTTCAGACTTATAGGTCCATGCAGATATTGATCATGATATTCTAAAATAAGTGTGAGGAATGGCATGGGACTATTCCCTCTGCTGATGAGTGCACATTTATATGCAAATACAAACCACATGCAGCGCAGAGAAATCACAGACAAGGCATTTCTATGCTAGGAGTTTAAACATGAGAAAAGGACAAGCTTAAAAGCTAAAATATACAACTTTTTATGAATAAAGTCAAGTGCTATGAAAACTGTGGAAAGATAAATAAACATGTGGCCTAAGCTAGTACTATTCTAGCTGGGAATGGGAAATTGGCCATAGAATACCTGAATAGCCACAACTGAAGCTTAAGAAACATCACATTATACAGTTTAAGCATGGTAGTATTAATATTGGGCTGCGGGGGTGTAATAGCCAAAAGTTCTGAACACTAGATAATGTCAGATTATAGAATAAATTATTATGTCCCATTTCTTCAGGCTGCTAGCCTTCATTCAGGATACTAATAGTCCCCTAACATGGCTTAGGTATAAGTTCAAGGCAATCAGAGTTCAAAGTTACTGGGCTGCGGGGTTGTGACAACAAAAAGTTCCACAAATAGCATGCAAAGTTTTTCCTCAACGGCTTAGGGAGAATGAACAAAATAGGTGAAATGTCTTTCTCTTAGCCTGTATCCCATAGGACAGACTATCCAATGCCCAGTCTGTAAGATCCTGTGTGTGGTAAGCCAAATAAGGCTAGCAATATCCCGCATGTAATGGAGTCTGTGAAACTCCTTGCCTGCTCTATATTTGTACTAGTAGGCCACAGCAGTATAGAAAAGACATCCCGCCTAACACAAACCTCTGTGAGCAGCCGTATAGTGGGCTTCAGATTTCCATCTCTTAGGATACACATCTCTCCGCTGCTCAGCATCAATAGGGAGCAAGGTATCTCCTCAGTTATAAGGGAGCCTTCAATGCTGCTCCGGTAGCCATGCTGTCCTTCCTGGGAGCTGCTGCTTGTATCTCTAGGTGTGAGATCAATCTGTGCCATAAGCGGCTGAGCTTCACATAGCGGCAGCAGACTGATTAAATCTGGTGAGGTTTGGGCAGCATGTACAGGGAGCTGGGTTACATTCGTGCAGGGCCTCCCAGATGAGGGATCCGCCATGTGGCATCCCTTCTGCAGGCACATATCTTGTTCCGGGTGATCAGCGGCAGTCTCCAGAGACCTCACTAGTAAAGAGTAGAGATGTTTTTTCTGACCGTATGGTTCCGGTAGGTAGACTGAGCTGCAGCTGCTTTCACTGAGCGGGACATCCCGACTTGCTGAGATCTTTTGTCGTGTGGGTCGGGTCACTTCCTCAGGCCCCTCTATGAGACTAGGTACTTCTCGCCTGGTGATATCTCTAATGCATACCACCAAGCTGTCAAATCCAACCTGCATAGCCTCCTCGAATCCTGTCAATAGCTCCAACACTGTAGGATAGGAGATCTCCATTTTGCAGATACACGTGGCTGTGCTGATTATAAGCACCGCGGCAATATGGTGGGTTTTTCAACCACCTCTATGTTCCCTGATAGAGTTTAAGTTCATACAGGCATCTATAGAAATGAATAGCCAATATTTATCAGATAGCCCCCTATATTAGGGATTAAAGCTGGGAGCTCCTCATGTACACGTCTTGCTGTGTTGGCAGTTGGCTCCGCCCCCTAATTTGAATATATTTTATTAGGTTTTTTTGTGAAGGTGTTCCTTTGTATTCCGCATAAGCTTGAGCTAGTTCTCTTGCTAAATTTCTTTCTTTATGTATTATTTTCTTATTATTCTGAATTACATAAGATGTAATATCTGCTTTTATCGTCACTTTGGCTGCTTCCCAGAATATTTGTGGTTTGTTAGTTTACTCTATGTTATTTAACCTATATTCGTCCAATTTTTCTTCTAGAAATTTTTTACATTTTATTGAGTTATTCAGATGGTTTGGATAGAAGAATCAGTTTTTTTTCCTTTTTCTTGTTTGGTTCATTGTCATTGATACTGGGGCATGATCAGATATGGTCATTTCTCAGATAGTCACATCTGAAATATTTCTACAAAGACTTTTAGAGGTTAAGATAAGATCTATCCTTGACAATGTATTATGTACTCTTGATATATGTGTATATTCCAAACTATCTGGATTTATTGTTCTCCATATATCTTCCACACCCAACGTATTACAAATATAATTTATTGTTTTTTCCTCATATTTATTAGTTTTTCCATTTATGTTTTTCTTTATATTGTACTTTCTTTTTCTATCTAATTGTGTCTTTGGGGCCAAGTTGAAGTCCCCCGCTATTATTATGTCAATATTTGAGAATTTTATTAATTCTTTCTGAATATTCTCCCAAAATTTCTTGTCTTTTTTATTTGGGCCATATATGTTACAGATCACAAATTATCTTCCATCTATTTCTATTACTATGATTACATAATGGCCTTGCTGGTCCGTTTTTACTTTCTTTATCTTATAACTTAGATTTTTACTAATCAATATGGTCATACCTCTAGCAGATTTTTTATATGATGAGTAATATACCTCTTTGACCCAATTTTGCTTTAATTTAATATGTTCTATGTTGTTTAGATGTGCCTCTTGGAGACATGCTATATCAGTATTGGATTTTCTTAATTGAGTTATAATTGCTTTTCTTTAAATGGGGGAATTAATCCCCCCTACATTCCATGTTATTAGTTTAGTCATTTATTTCTTTGGTACTTACCAAACTGTTAATCTCTTCCTGTCTTACCTTTCTGTAATAAACCACTAATAGTGGCCATCAACTAAACATGCGGAGGGTAGGGAGCAGAGTAGATAGAGGGAGAGAGGAAATAAATAAAAAAAAACAATTTTAAGAAGAGAAAGTCTACAATCGTTCCATTATCTCCGTATCTCATACTGTGCTTTATAATACAATTCAGTTTTGAAAGACTTTAACGTCTCTTCCATATATCAAAATTACAACTTATCTAATATTCATAAGCTAATAAAACATTAATTATAAAACCGAGACATCTAATGTGTGTTTGTGTCATATTTTTCTAGTAGATACAGCTCAATCTGCCTTATTTTGTCCCTCCCATTTTAATATGTATCTTATTGACCAGATAATCTCATATTGTGTAATGAAATAATAATAAAAAATAAAAAAAAGCCCTCTTATGTGCACATTTTTTTATCAAACTAAGTGTCGTATATTTGACCCTTATTTAACTTATCATTCATTCTTGATACTTTAATTCTTTACGTGTGTCTTTCTCTATGTGTTAACCAAGTGCTTATTTTCAACTCAGTGGCTTCCAAATAATTTGCAACTTATATTTTATGTATATATCAAAAAATAATAACTCCCTGTGACTCTCCAGTGTCAGATAAAAAAAAAACCCTCTTATGTGGGCATTTTTTATCAAGCTGAGAGTCGTATATTTGACCCTTATTTAACTTATCATTCATTCTTGATACTTTAGTTCTTTACTTGTGTCTTTCTCTATGTTTTAACCTAGTGCTCATTATCAACTCAGTGGTTTCCAAATGATATACAATTTGTATTTTATGTATATATCAAAAAAATAATAACTCCCTGTGACTCTCCAGTCTTATATCTAACCCTTCTTTTGCTTGTCATTTATTCTAGAAACATTAATTCTTAACATGTGTCATTCTCTGTATAATAACCTGGTGCTCATTAACAACAACAACATAAAGTCATATATTCATATTAATCATTCATCCTTAATACATTAATTCTTAAAGGGACACTGTACCCAAAAAATTTCTTTTGTGATTCAGATTGAGCATGAAATTTTAAGCAACTTTCTAATTTACTCCTATTATCAAATTTTCTTCATTCTCTTGGTATCTTTATTTGAAATGCAAGAATGTAAGTTTAGACGCCGGGCCCATTTTTGGTGAACAACCTGGGTTGTCCTTGCTGATTGGTGGATAAATTAATCCACCAATAAAAAAGTGCTGTCCAGAGTACTGAAACCCAAAAAAAGCTCAGATGCCTTCTTTTTCAAATAATGATAGCAAGAGAAAGAAGAAAAATCGATAATAGGAGTAAATTAGAAAGTTGCTTAAAATTGCATGCTCTTTCTGAATTACAAAAGAAAAAATTTGGGTTCAGTGTCCCTTTAACATATATCCTTTTATATATAACAACCTGTTACCCCTCTACTAATCGGTGATTGCTGAATAATTAACTGCTTATATTTATACATATCTCAAATAATAATGACTCTCTTTGATACTCCAGTGTCAAAGAAAGGTGAAAAAAAACAAAAAAAAAAAACTATTATGTGTACAATTTTTACCAAGCTGAGAGTCATATATCTGACCCTTTTTTGCTTATCATTCATTCTAAATACATTAATTCTTAACGTGTGTCAATCTCTGTATAATAACCTAATACTCATTAACAACAGCAACTTATAATCATATATTCATATTAGTCAACCTTAATACATTATTCTTGACATATATCATTCTATATATGACAACCTGGTACTCTTCTGTTTATCAGTAATTCACTGCTTGTGTTTGTATATATCTCAAAAAATATTAACTCTCTTTGACTCTCCAGTGTGAAAAGAAAAAAGAAAAAAATTATATCTGTGGCAGTCTAGTGCAACCCAAAAAAACAGTGGGTAGTGTGAAAAAAAAAAAAATATTTTCTAAAATAAAACAATATATTCTCCCCCTCTCTCCAACTCCCATCAGTTCTACAGGAGAGAGCTTTTAATTAAAACATTTTCTATCTTCTTGGTGTTGATTCTATTACATTAGCTTTCTTCTTTGTTTCTTCACTTTCTATATATTTCTGTGCTTCTTCTGGACTATTAAAAGTTATTGAACTATGTACTGTGAATATTTTCAGCCTCGCGGGGTGCATCAATGCAAAGGGCTTCTTTTCCTCGACCAACTTGGAACATATTGCTGAAAATTGCTTCCGTTTCTTTGATACTTCTGCTGTATAGTCTTGAAATATTAAGAGCTTGCTGCTTTGGTGTTGATGGTTTCCTTGGTTCCTATATGTTCTCAATATCTCCATCTTTGATTTAAAGTTCAGGTATTTTATTATTACCACTCTGGGTCTCCTTTCATTGTTGTCATCTCTTTTTATCCCCAGTCGGTGTGCCCTTTCTGCGCTAAAATCTCCTGTTAACTTTAGCAGCTGTGGTAATGTATTCTCAGCGAACTCCATTAATTTTTCAGATTGAATCGACTCTGGTAGTCCTACAACTCTTAGGTTGTTTAATCGTGAGCGATTTTCTAGCTCCTCTACTTTTGTAGTTAATATTTTATTTTCCTCCAGAATCTTCTCTATTTTGTCTTCCTGGTATCTCTGTAGATCTTCTGTATCAGAGATTCTCTGCTCCATTTCTGTTATTTTTGATGTTATTTGCCTCAGTTCTTGCATAACACATTCTAATCCTGTCTGGATTTTATCTATCTTCCCTGAAAGGTCAGATAGGTGAGCCGTTATTGGGTTAGAGTCTCCCTGCTCTATGCTTGAGCTTTCCATTGAGACATTGCTTGTCTGTAGTTGTAGATTCACAGATTTCTTTTTCTCTGCACTTTTCCCTTGGGAGGCATATTAAGAGGGATGATGTACTTTTCCATCTTATGTTCTCTTTATATCTTTTTATCTTAAGTGCTGGCTAAAATGCCTTTCATAGCCTAAATTCTGGGAACTGATAAAAGAGAGAAGTTTTACCTTTTTCCTTTTTCTCTTTCTTGGCTTTCCCCTTAAGGGGAAGTTAGTATCTGCCCTCTTTTGTTTGTCTGTCCCATAAACCTATGCAAATTGCAATTTCACAGTACCTTATTTACACTTTTCAGCTTTGGTTTTATAGACTGCTGTGCTTTTTATTCTGTGGTATCGAATTCTGTTAGTTTAATCGTTGCAGCGCTTTTTTAACTTAACAATGTCCCCAATTAAGCTTTAACCCTCAATATCTATTCAGCCGTTTCAAGCAGTTAGCCCAAAAGAAAAGGTGTTGTATCACAATTTTAACCAACAGATTTGTGCAGTACCTGGTATTACGTTTTTCTCTCTTTTTCTTATTTCCTTGTTTGCCTTTTTCTTTTCTTTACCCTTGCTTTTTCGTGTCCTCAATCCGGCCACTGCTTCTCTGATTTTAATCCTGCGCTGTTTTGAGGGGTCCACACTTTACTCCAAAACTCACAGGCTGAAAGAAAAAGCCTCCCTATCTGCCGTCTATAGTGCTCTTTAGCTGATCTCCGGCGTTTTCTCCTCCTCACCAGCGGCACTGCTTCCTGTCGTGGGAGCCAGATTGACTCCTCCTAAGTGTTAGGTCGCAGCTTCTTTTGCTGCAGTTCCATGGTGCAGACGGCTTTATGCCGTCTAAGGGGCCTAGTTATCAAGCCGTCAACCTCAAATACGCTGGAATTCCGCAGCGTATTTGTGGCGAGGCTGATTCGCCTTAGTTATCAAAGGCTCGAGACCGGCAAAAGTAGAATTTTGTGACGTAAGCTTCGATCCGCCGGACTCAGTCCGACACAGATCGATTCTTACGTCACTCCAGATGTTCCGCACACAAGTGCGGCACAATCTCACTACTTTTGCTAGTTATAAAAAAACTAGCAGGTACACTCGGCACTTTTACGGCCCAGCGTACCTGGTTTTCAAAGCGCCAGCCTGGAGGCGGCGGATCCCATAGGAATCAATGGGAGTCTGACCATAGCGAAAGTACAAGTTCGCTGCTGACAGACATCCCATTGATTCCTATGGGATATGTCTGCACCTAACACCCTAACATGTACCCCGAGTCTAAACACCCCTAATCTGCCCCCCTACACCGCCGCAAGTAAATAAAGTTATTACCCCCTAAACCGCCGCTCCCGGAGCCCACCGCAAGCTACTCTATACATATTAACCCCTAAACCGCCGCTCCCAGAGCCCACCGCCACCTACATTATACCTATTAACCCCTATCCTGCCCCCCTATACCGCCGCCCTCTATAATAACATTATTAACCCCTAAACCTAAGTCTAACACTAACCCTAACGCCCCCCTAACTTAAATATTAATTAAATAAATCTAAATAATATTTATATTATTAACTAAATTAATCCTATTTAAAACTAAATGCTTACCTGTAAAATAAACCCTAATATAGCTACAATATAAATAATAATTACATTGTAGCTATCTTAGGATTTATTTTTATTTTACAGGCAACTTTCAATTTATTTTAACTAGGTACAATAGCTATTAAATAGTTATTAACTATTTAATAGCTTACCTAGCTAAAATAAAGAGAAATTTACCTGTAAAATAAAAACTAACCTGTTACAATTACACCTAACACTACACTATACTTTAATAAATTATTTCTATTTAAAACTAAATACTTACCTGTAAAATAAACCCTAATATAGCTACAATATAAATAATAATTATATTGTAGCTATCTTAGGATTTATATTTATTTTACAGGTAACTTTGTATTTATTTTAGCTAGTTAGAATAGTTATTAAATAGTTATTAACTATTTAATAACTACCTAGCTAAAAGAAATACAAAATTACCTGTAAAATAAATCCTAACCTAAGTTACAATTAAACCTAATACTACACTATCATTAAATTAATTTAAAAAACTACCTACAAATAACTACAATTAAATACAATTACATAAACTAACTAAAGTACAAAAAATAAAAAAAAGCTAAGTTACAGAAAATAAAAAAATAAGTTACAAACATTTTACAAATATTACAACAATTTTAAGCTACTTACACCTAATCTAAGCCCCCTAATAAAATAACAAACCCCCCCAAAATAAAAAAATGCCCTACCCTATTCTAAATTAAATAAAGTTCAACGCTCTTTTACCTTACCAGCCCTTAAAAGGGCCATTTGTGGGGGCATGCCCCCAAAAGTTCAGCTCTTTTGCCTGTAAATGAAAAATACAAACCCCCCCCAACATTAAAACCCACCACCCACATACCCCTAATCTAACCCAAACCCCCCTTACAAAAACCTAACACTAATCCCCTGAAGATCATCCTACCTTGAGTCGTCTTCACTCAGCCGAGCAGCGATGGAACCCAAGTGGACATCCGGACCGGCAGAAGTGATCATCCAAGGGGTGCTGAAGAAATCTTCCATCCGATGAAGTCATCATCCAGGCGGCGCTGAAGAAGTCTTCGATCCGGGCGATGTCATCTTCCAAGCCGGGTCTTGAATCTTCCTTCCGCCGCCGCGGAACATCCTTCTTCACCGACGGACTACGACGAATGAAGGCTCCTTTAAGGGACGTCATCCAAGATGGCGTCCCCTCAATTCCAATTGGCTGATAGGATTCTATCGGATTAGGATCCAATCAGCCAATCAGATTGAGCTTGCATTCTATTGGCTGTTCCGATCAGCCAATAGAATGCGAGCTCAATCTGATTGGCTGATTGGATCAGCCAATCGGATTGAACTTGAATCTGATTGGCTGATTCCATCAGCCAATCAGATTTTTCCTACCTTAATTCCGATTGGCTGATAGAATCCTATCAGCCAATCGGAATTGAGGGGACGCCATCTTGGATGACGTCCCTTAAAGGAGCCTTCATTCGTCGTAGTCCGTCGGTGAAGAAGGATGTTCCGCGGCGGCGGAAGGAAGATTCAAGACCCGGCTTGGAAGATGACATCGCCCGGATCGAAGACTTCTTCAGCGCCGCCTGGATGATGACTTCATCGGATGGAAGATTTCTTCAGCGCCCCTTGGATGATCACTTCTGCCGGTCCGGATGTCCACTTGGGTTCCATCGCTGCTCGGCTGAGTGAAGACGACTCAAGGTAGGATGATCTTCAGGGGATTAGTGTTAGGTTTTTGTAAGGGGGGTTTGGGTTAGATTAGGGGTATGTGGGTGGTGGGTTTTAATGTTGGGGGGGGTTTGTATTTTTCATTTACAGGCAAAAGAGCTGAACTTTTGGGGGCATGCCCCCACAAATGGCCCTTTTAAGGGCTGGTAAGGTAAAAGAGCGTTGAACTTTATTTAATTTAGAATAGGGTAGGGCATTTTTTTATTTTGGGGGGTTTGTTATTTTATTAGGGGGCTTAGATTATGTGTAAGTAGCTTAAAATTGTTGTAATATTTGTAAAATGTTTGTAACTTATTTTTTTATTTTCTGTAACTTAGCTTTTTTTATTTTTTGTACTTTAGTTAGTTTATGTAATTGTATTTAATTGTAGTTATTTGTAGGTAGTTTTTTTAATTAATTTAATGATAGTGTAGTATTAGGTTTAATTGTAACTTAGGTTAGGATTTATTTTACAGGTAATTTTGTATTTCTTTTAGCTAGGTAGTTATTAAATAGTTAATAACTATTTAATAACTATTCTAACTAGCTAAAATAAATACAAAGTTAACTGTAAAATAAATATAAATCCTAAGATAGCTACAATATAATTATTATTTATATTGTAGCTATATTAGGGTTTATTTTACAGGTAAGTATTTAGTTTTAAATAGGATTAATTTATTAAAGTATAGTGTAGTGTTAGGTGTAATTGTAACTTAGGTTAGTTTTTATTTTACAGGTAAATTTCTCTTTATTTTAGCTAGGTAAGCTATTAAATAGTTAATAACTATTTAATAGCTATTGTACCTAGTTAAAATAAATTGAAAGATGCCTGTAAAATAAAAATAAATCCTAAGATAGCTACAATGTAATTATTATTTATATTGTAGCTATATTAGGGTTTATTTTAAAGGTAAGTATTTAGTTTTAAATAGGATTAATTTAGTTCATAATATAAATATTATTTAGATTTATTTAATTAATATTTAAGTTAGGGGGGCGTTAGGTTTAGGGGTTAATAAATTTATTACAGTGGCGTCGTCGTAGTGGGGGGTAGGATAGGGGTTAATAAATTTATTATAGGTGGCGACGGTGTAGGGGGGGCAGGATAGGGGTTAATAAATTTATTATAGGTTGCGGCGGGTTCAGGGAGCGGCGGTTTAGGGGTTATGCTATTTATTTAGTTGCGGCGAGGTGCGGGATCAGCAGGATAGGGGTTAATAATTTTATTATAGAGGGCGACGGTATAGGGGGGGCAGGATAGGGGTTACTAGGTATAATGTAGGTGGCGGTGGGCTCCGGGAGTGGCGGTTTAGGGGTTAATACATTTATAAGAGTTGCGGCAGGGTCTAGGAGTGGCGGTTTAGGGGTTAGTAACTTTATTGAGTTGCGGGAGGCTCCGGGGCGCCGGTATAGGGGGTAGAACAGTGCAGTTTAGTGTGGGTGCTTAGTGACAGGCTAGCAATAAAGCTGGGAAAAAGCCGAAGAGCAGCGAGATCGGATGAGTGATAACTGTCACAGTCCGCTGCTCATCGCCCCGCGGCTTTTTGACAGCTTTATTTGATAACTTAGGCGTATTTTTTCAGGTCCGCGGCGGCGAAGGTAGGCAAGCTTAGGCGGGCGTATTGGGCCGGCGAAGCCAGAAAAGTAGACGGCTTGATAACTACCCCCCTAGGTCTCAACTCTCTGGGGCTGATCTTGGCGGTTCTGTGAGGCTCCAACATAGAGTCTCACCCGCATGCTCCTATGCCCCACCCAACCGGAAGCCCTCCGTGATGCAGGGGTTGTTATTTTAAACAACTTTTCTAAAGACTTTAACAAGGTATTTTGCTTTGTTTTATTTTAATCTCAATTTTTAACAGCTCCTAGTTTGGGCCATATTCAAATTCAAAAATCCTTCAGGGCTTACTCTTATCACTTATTATGTTTATTAACTTCGCTTTCCCTTCAATAGTTTTTAAAGTTTTTGTGGCTCATATAGATTAAACATTGTCATTGTACATATATATCTATGTAAAATTAATCCAATCATAAATTTGTAGGAAGCAAATAGTGACAATATTTGGGCTAAAAATTGAAAATAAATAAAGCCCCAAAACTTCTCAACAAATAATGCAAACTAAATTGTTTTATTACAAACTGACAAACAATATTAAAACATTATATATTATATTTTTTAAAAACTAATGTAAACAAAAATAAATTCAAATATATATATATATATATATACACATATGTAACACTGAAATTGTTTATAAACAAAATAACATTTTTAATAACTATAAACATAGAATCAATTTACAAACATTTACTAAATACATAAATCTACATATACATTATATTTTAACCTTTTTTTTTTGCTACATATCAAGATCAATGCGCTAATGATTGTCTTAACGATTAATGACGTCATCGTCAAGCATGTCGCGTCCTAAACCTTTGGTGCTGGGGAATTAGTAATATTAGTTTATGCCATGGATAAATATTTTCCTAAATGTATTGGGGGTGTAAGGGCAGTGAGACAGGAATGCCGTGACAAAATTATATACGAGATGCTGAGAAGAATGCATCGGATTTCAAAAATTAAAAGAACAAGACGACAATGTCTTCAAAAATATAGTGACTTGAAGAGAAGAGAACCTAAGTACTATAAATCTATTAGAAGATTAATAAGGACATGTAAGTTTAATATTGATATAGTTTAAAAATTTTTGTTGTAATAGAAACAGATCATGTAATTTGAACTGCGTCATCATTGACGAATAATCTGCAATCTTATTTTTATTTTGAAGTATGTGATATTGAGGATTATTAAAATCATTAGAGTATCAAATTTGTGTTTATAGTTGCATGCTCTATCGTTATGCTTACATAATAAAATTGTGTTTAGTGTCCCTTTCATCTATGTTTATATTCAACATAATAATAAAAATATTGACTGTCAGAGAACACTAAACATACATTTATCTATTATATATAAGTATCAACTAATGTAAGCATGCTGAACATTGTTAGTAGATGATGTCAATTTTAGTTATTATGAAAAAAGCAACATGCTTAACCCCTTAAGGACCAGCGACGTACCCTGTATGTCACTGGCCTTTTTTTGGGACTTGATTGTTTTAAAGCGCGGTCTTGCCACCAGCGTTGAGACTGCTCTATTCCACAAAGCCTGCTGGAGGGAGGGCATTAATAGTGTGTTCTTGCTAAACTTGTGCTATTATGTCCTGAAAAAAACCTTAATGACCAGTGACATACAGGGTACATTGTGGTCATTAAGGGGTTAAAGGGACACAAAACATTTTTTTTAATTCCTGATTCACAACCAACAATCAATTTTAAGACACTTTCTAATGTACTACTTTTAAAAAATTTAATTCGTTCTATAGCTATCTTGATTTAAAATACATTAATGTGATGCATAGGAACAGCCCATTTTTTGTTTGAGAACCTTTCTTGCTTATTGTTTGGGAAATGGAAGCCTCCAATAAGCAAGCACTATCCACGTGACTGAGCAAAACATGGGCTGGCTCTTAATATTTACATTCCTGCTCTTAAAAAAATATATCAAGTTAAATTATAGAAAATATTGATTTTTTTTTAAATTAGAAATTTTATTACAATAACATGCTCTATCGGAAACAGTAAAGAAAATTGAAATTCTTGATAAAAAAAAATAAAATACTATTAATAAATTTGTAGTGCATGCATAATTTGAAATTTGTTAAACATTTATTATAATTTCTTAAATTTTAATTTTTTACTTCCAATTTTTTTTTATATTAATATGTTTATAGATATGAGAAGTAAGAAAATAAAGTGTAAACAGCCACCACGCTACCTCCGGCCAATGTTGGTGGAAATACCCAGGAGTGAAGCTTTATCTCTACCTATGCCACTAACACTATTGGATATTGAATTATCTCCCAATCCATATCAAGTTTTTCATAAAAACACAGACATGTAATGAATTGCTAGTTAACATATAATTAATAGTTTTTAAATAGTTTTTGGCTTCAATATTTTTTTATCTTTATCTTTGTTATTACTTTCACATAGATATTACCATGGAAGACATAGAAAATATAGATGGAATGGATGATTTTCAAAATCCTGATAGTGTGCCATTAGTTGAGGGCTTGAGTTCACTAGTTCAGGTGATAGTCAGCCAAGAATAGAAGTTTTAAGAACAATGATGGTAGATAAAAGTATTTTTCATACTCATTATTTTTAAAACCAAGAAAAATAAAGTTTTAACTAATACATAGTGCATATTTTTAGGAGTAGGTTTTGATGAAAGCTTTAAAGGAGTGGACATAAGTGTAGAAGCCAATATAGTCGATGAAATTGATAATACAACAGCAGGAGGTAATAATTGTGAAGAAATAACCATATGATACATTTAATATGGATATGTAAATTTAAATACTAATTACAAAACAACAAAAAGTATTAGTGCACATCCAACCACTTAAGTCCACTCTTTCATGGCATATTTGTATATGCTTCTGTCTGCCAAATATACTTACATAGCTTCTAATAAGATTGGGATAAACATCTCGCAATAATATTGGCTTATATTTGAGCTGCAAAAACAAATATATTTCTATCTGCTAAATATACTTACATAGTTCAAATAAAATTGGGATTAACATCTCGCAATAATATTGACTTATATTTATGCTGCAAAAAATTGCCTGTTAAATATGCTTTTAAATTTAAATAAAAACTTCTGTCTGCTAAAATATATATATATATATATATATATATATATATATATATATATATTGTCCTGCAAAAAAATGCCTGTTTAAATTTAAATTAAAATAGGGATCTTAGTCACACAATATGATCATATTCTGCTAAGCCAGTCACCACTTACAAGGTGTCCCACTGTAGACTGGTCCTAACACTAACCAGTTTCCACACTGCAGCAAGTCATGTCTACACAGTGTGAAGCTTTATAGCTTATTAAGTATATCACAATTACATTATCTGGAACACACCTTGGCTGGGTGGCGTGCATTAACCATTTGGTCAGCTCCCTATTCAAAAGATACAACAAAGGTTTTTTTTGGTTAAGCACACCACAAAAGGACTGTTTAATCTTAACACACATATTGTGGGAGTGCTACCAAAGTGACCAAAACAATTACAAAACAACAAAAAGTATTGGTGCACATCCAACCACTTAAGTCCACTCTTTCATTAAATACTAATTGTTTAGCTTTTGTTATTCTACAGATGTATCTTCAACATCAACAACTGAAACTGAAGACAAAAGTACTCAGAGTTGTCTTGAAGATAATGTTAAACTAAAAATCGCTAAAATTAGGGCAACTTTGGGAATGTTATTGGAGCAAGTTGATTTTTTATACCTAAAATATGTTATTTGATTTAATTCTGTGATTTTGTTTTTCTTAAATTTGGAATATAATTGTCATAAGAATGACAACAAAAAAATGACAAATACTTTTTTTGTGAACAATCAACAGTACATCAGAATTTCAATTTTCTGTAAATAAAGGATATTTTTTGTGCAAAAACAATTTTGTATTTATTAAAAAATAAAATTTTAAACCTAAAAATAAAAAAAAATAAAAAAAATATGTCTGCAAACCATTAACAGAAAATACAACTTTGTGGATATTGATGGTATAAATAAGAAATAAAATGTTCATTGTAGCCTTGGTCTTTTGGGGTCTGTTGTACCCTCCCTTTCACTTAAAATAGACAACATTGATTGTAGTGTCCTTTCAGGGAGGCTTAATGCTCTATTTATTTGCTGTTTTTTTTTTCTTCATCCATCTGCCTCTGCCACTGAAAAATTCCTCTTTGGAGATGCAAGTTTTGCCTTTCAGTTTCATTTTTTTTTTTCAATTTCAATATTTTTTTCAGAAATGGCTGCCCAACGTTCAATATTATTGTTAATAAGATTCTGCATGTCCCTGTGATCCTCTCTATATTGCCTGGCAAGGGACAACATTTCTATTAAGCCAACATCGGCCAATAGTCCTTCAGCTGGTGGATTTTCAATATTTACAGCCCCTGTTTCTTGTGGTAGTGGTGGTGGTGTCTGTGTTTCCACTGTTTCCTCCAGGTTTTCAGGGGTATGTATTTCAAATTGTTGGGCATCTCCAAATTCATCTAGAATATCTGAAGTCTCACTTCCATCATGACATCCTGTATTTTCATCTGAATTAGGATTTTCCTCTCTTATTGGCATGAGATTTATAGTGATCTCCCTTGATGAGTTTTCTTCTTCTAGATCAAACCATAAACAATTGTTAGAAAATAACCATAATTTTTTTTACAGACGGTTTCATAGATGGAATAGAAGGAGAGAGCAGATAAACCAGTCATACCCAAAAATGTAACTTATATTATATATATACATCAGTGATACATACCATCAAATAATAGAGATGAATGTACAGTCAAACTATGGAACAGACGTCCCAAATCAGCTATAAACAAAGAAAAAAAAGACAATAAGATTTTAGTAAATTGGAATTATTAACATATATTCAAATGCTATTACATTCCCTTTAAATGTATTTCTAAAAATACATTTAAAATATCAATTAAGTTTGAAATTAAAGGGACACTGAACACCAAATTTTTCTTTTGTGATTCAGATAGAGCATGCAATTTTAAACAGCTTTCTAGTTTACTCCTATTATCAATTTTACTTCATTCTCTTGTTTCCTTTATTTGAAAAAGAAGTAATCTAAGCTATTCTTTGGTTCAGAACCATGGAAAGCACTTGTTTATTGGTAGGTGAATTTACCAACCAATAAGCAAGAACAACACAGTGTGTTAACAAAAAATGGGACGGCATCTAAACTCAAATTCTTGCATTTAAAATAAAGATACCAAGAGAATTAAAAGAATGTGATAATAGGAGTAAATTACAAAGTTGCTTAAAATTGCATGCTCTATCTGAATCATGACAGGAAAAAAATTGGGTTCAGTGTCCCTTTAATGAAAAGCTCAAATCATTGGTATTTGTCATTCAAATGCCATTCCATCTCTAAACAATCTCAAACTAGATTCTGTCAATACTAACATTGTACATTTGTTTAAAAAAAATAATTTAGAATTACATTTTTGGATTTGATAGATGAAAAAGATAACACACGCCATTTTATTTTTTCATTTAATTAATCATTTACTTACTAGTTCCTCTTCCAACACCTGTTTCTGGAGTGCTGGTCCTTATATCAAGGAGAGTATCCGCAGATGAAGAACTGTGTGTGACAGTAGATGTGGACCGTATAAATTGACCATGAGCTGCACTGGTAGATGGTCTGGAAACAGCTGCACTGGTAGATGGTCTTGAAACAGCTGCAGAAGATCTGGAACAAGTGGGAGCTTCATTGGTACTCCTCCCAGGCTGTGCTTGTGGTGTCGGTGTTGCTTTAAAATAAATGTAAAAAATATATATTTTTATTAATACATTTTTCAATTTGTTTTTATTTGTAGTTTAAACTGAAAGCTAATACTGGTAATAATACTATGATCACAGCAGTGACTGCTGGCACAATCATTAAAGGGACAGGAAAACAAACATTTTACTATCATGATTTCAAAAGAACATGCTTTTTAAAAATTATTTTTTTCATTTAATTGTATTATCTTTTTGGCTTCATTCCATTGATATACTTTGATGAAAAGCATATCTACCTAGGCTCAGTAAATGATCATTGGTTGATGCACATAGATGGCTCGTGTGACTGTGTCAACCATGTGCATCGCTATGTCTGAAACAAAGGATATCTATAGAAAGCAGACAATTAGATATTATTAACTAATTTTGAAAGCTGTTAAAAATATTATTATATACTCAAATACTGCAAAATGGAAGTCAATAGATAATAAATTTACAAAGGCATGTGATCAGGGGTCAGTCAGAATATGCAGAGATAAAAGTTAAAGTGATATGAAATTAAAAAAAATTCTTTCATGATTAATGTTGAACATACTATGTTACACAACATGAATATATTTTTTATAGTGTCAAATTACATTATTTATATTGTCATCTCTTGAAGGATTTTCAATGCAATACTGGTTTGTAAATGAACACATGGGTGTTATCTTTAGGGATCACATAATAGTTGTCCCCTATATTTATAATCAACTCCTAAAAAAAAAGTTTATAGGCGTCATAAAAATGTTGTTTTATTACCGAGTAAATATTTATCTTTTTAATACACTATTTTATGCATGAAAAATACAATAGATATATATCATCATTTTTCGTATATTCCCGTTATAGCTTAAAAAAAAAAGATAATTCTAAAAACCCTATTTTTGTACAATCCCATTTATTTTTTATTATATAAATATAAATATACATACATATCTATATATATTTATTCTAAAAATACATTTTTTTTTAATGCGCCATAATTGATGACTCAAATCATTTATTTAGTAAGAAGACAGATAAGGTTATTTTTCATCCATATAATATTGGAGACACTGAACTATCGTTATTTAACAAACATTTTGCGTCAATTATTACGTTGTACATTTACCTCTCAAATCACTGTCACAATCGTCCTTTATGGCGGTGATGATCTCAGGTCCTAGACGCTGAACAAACTTCTGCTCATAGTCATTTAAGTCGGCCACATATGCTGATCCACCCCCGGTAGCACGTGCAGAATTTTTTTCTCTGGCCAATTTAGCTTTGGCGAAACGTTTGATGTTGTTATAACGTTTCTTCAGCTGTTCGACATCCTTTTTTCCAGGACCCTGGGCACTAACGGCATTGCTTATCCTTTGCCAGATCATCCTTGAAAACTTAGTCTGTTTGACACAACATCCAAACAAATAATCATAAGAGTCAATAATCATATCAATCAAAACTACGTTTTGCTGATGCGAAAAGTGAGGATTCTTGGATTTGGAAGTGGTATCAGATCGAGATGAAGCCATACCCAATTTGTATATAAATATTACAAAAATAACGCTTTGTAATCACTGTTCAAAAAATTTGGAACAATAATACAGTTGTTTAGAAAAGGTGCACTTTTATAGTAGCCAAATTATTTTCCCGTGACTACTATGACGTTTCTGACATTTTGCATTTTCACATGTTAATCATTGGCCCTACAATTCTACTGACATTTAAGTACATTAGTTTAGTCGCGGCGAGCGAGGCATCAAATGTATCAATAATCCGCCACTGCTCGCGGCGGGTTAGACATATCTATTTCTGGGTGGATTATTAGTACATAGTGACATCGTACACCATTTTGCGGCTAGTAATGGAGAGTTTATCCGTGTCTACAATGTCGGATTAATTGACAGCTTAGTACATGGAGCCCTTTATTTGAAAAAGAAGGCCTCTAAGCTATTTTTTGGTTCAGAACCATGGAAAGCACTTGTTTATTGGTGGATGAATGCATCCACCAATCAGCAAGAACAACCCAGTTTGTTCACCAAAAATGGGCCAGCATCTAAACTTACATACTTGCATTTCAATTAAAGATACCAAGAGAATGAAGACAATTTAAAAATAGGACTCAATTAGAAAGTTGCTTAAAATTGCATGCTCTATCTGAATCACAAAAGAAACAATTTGGGTTCAGTGTCCCTTTAATGTCCCTTTGAACGCAAAAATCTTCAACAAATAAACATTGTAAATATGTGTTTGACCTGGCAAAAAGTCTAAGTGAAAGCTGTATAAATTGAGGTTAAAACTAATAGAGAGCCTTTTGTGTTAGAAAACCCAATACTAAAGTAGTAACTGCTCAATGCATTGTATGATAGAAATGAACACAAATAGTAGTTTTACTGAGGACAAGAACAACCATTGTATTACCAAAATGAAAGAGAAAAATATTATACACTTACATATACCCTTTTGGATGCAACAAAAAACAAAGTGACAATAAAGTAAAATTAAACTTTCATGATTCAGATAGAGCTTGAAGTGTTGAGATTTTCCAGTTTACTTCCATTATCAAATTGTGCAGATTTTTTATCTGCACACTTTCTGAGGTACCAACTCCTACTAAGCATGTGCAGGAGTTCACAGTGTATATGGATACTTATGAGTCTCTGATTGGCTGATGGCTGTCACATGGTATAAGGGGCTGGCATATTTAAACACTTGAAATTTGTCTGAAAAAAATCTGCTCATTTATAATTCAGAGTAAGTGCTATTGTGTTGTCTTTTTATTATGCATTTTTTGATTATTCAATTCTACTGTAGTTAATGATTCTTTTAATTTCCAATCCTTTTATTGCTTAAATAATAGGCAGCTTAGAACCTAAAACAAACAAGTTGCGGTAATAGCAAGCATTCCATATAGTAACTGGAATAAACCTTTTATGTTAATAGCTTATTAAATGTAACACTTTTGTTAACACTGATATGCTAATTTGTGGCTAATTTCAATTGCTTTTAAGTGAAATCCAGAAATTAATTTCTTGAAACTGACAATGTCTGTTAACTTAATAATTACATTAGCTCATTTCCCCTGGGGATAATGCTAAGTGAGAACTGACATCCTTAACGTAAGGTTATGCCAAATAAGAAATGAATGTGAAAGTTGTATATCTGTGGGTAAATGTATTTGTAGCCCCAAGAAATCCACTGTAGATGTTTTTCAACGCAGTCAAAATCCTGGCAACAGTTTCATGAAGAAGAACTCTAATTACTGCATATTTTATCAAGTCACTGCTGTCAGCATTATGAAATAGGAATAGTCTTTTACAGTTATCTTTTAAAAGGGTATTTTATAGATTTTAGTAGAAGTGCCCCAGCAGATCAAGGGTTTTAGTGGTTTTGCTGTATATCTTTCATGTTTTCTGAGAGCCAGGAAATAAATTTAAACAAAACAAAAATATTTTATCTCAATGTATTAAAAATACATATACACAGAAAACTAGATACATATACATTTTTTTAACCTCTTAATGACAGCCGATACACCCTGTTTTTAATCTAAAGGGTTAAATAGCATGTCTCTCTCCCCCAGCAGCAAGACTGGTCTATAGATGAATGCCTTCTAGTGTGAGGCAAGTAGCAATAGCTTGTCTCGGAGCTGGCGGAGATACCCATACAGGGATGAAAAAAACTTTAAAGGGACATAAAACTCAAATTTTCAAGTATACTATTTTAAACAACTTTCCAATTTACTTTTTTTTTATGGAATTTTATTTGTTTCATTGGTATCCTTTGTTGAAAAGCAGGAAGGAAAGCTAAGGAGAGTGCACGTGTTTAAAGCACTATATGGCAACAGTTTTTTCAAGAATGTTATACATTATCACGAAGACTAAGAGGGCAGCACATTTCCCTGCTGTGTAGTGCTCCAGACTTGCGCACTTATATAGAGGTCTCTTCAATAAAGAATAGCATGAGAACGAAGCAAAGCTGATAACATAAGTAAATTGGAAATATTTACAAATGTGTGTGCTCTGTCTGAATCATGAAAGAAAAACTTTAGGTTTCATGTCCCTTCAATGGCACACAATATACAGCGTTATATGGAATATAATGTGCAATATCTCCAAAACCAAATTGGCACAAATGATCATTTTTGCAGCACAAACGCAGCATAAATAAAAGGCATATTTGTATTTATCAGATAATTACATGGGGTGTAAAGTCTGTGGAGATTGAGGTCACATGGGCTTAAATATAATAGGCTGATAACGAGTGAAGCACAAATTAACGGTTCCACTCGAGTGTTAATTGTTCTAGAAGTAAGCTATTTGCACTCGGCTGGTTGCGCTCATATTACAAGTTGAAAGTAAACTGTTTTCACTCTCGTTTTAACCCAACAAGCGCAAAAAGCTGAAGTCAGAAAATCACATGCACGTTCATGTATATCCCCCATGGATGTCAATGGAGAAAAAATATATAGATACATATACATTTTTAACTGTATAACTTTTGTGCACTATATGTTTTTTAAATAATTTTTGTTAAATGGTGTTATTATGATTGAAAGTATACGTTGTAATGCATTTTTTATGTGTTTTGTGACACTTTCAGCCAATAGGAATGCAAGGGACGCCATCTTGGATGACGTCACTTGCATTCAAGTTCCAGTTTACGGCGGCGACCGTATTGAAGAGGAGCTCCGCGCCAGATGGATGAAGATAGAAGAGGCTGCATGGATGAAGACTTCGCCGGAAGGATGAAGATGGAAGAGGCCGCCGGATGAAGACTTCTTGCCACACGGATGGAGACCTCTTGCCGGCTGGATGGATCCTTCAAGCGGAACTTCAAAAACTGTAAGTGGATCGTCGGGGGGTTAGTGTTTATTTAAGGGTTTTTTGGGTGGGTTTTATTTTTAGAGTAGGGTCTGGGTGGTCAGGTAAAAGAGCTAAATGCTCTTTTAAGGGCAATGCCCATACAAATGCCTTTTCAGGGCAATGGGGAGCTTAGGTATTTAGATAGGCTTTTTATTTGGAAGGTTGGTTGGGTGGGTGGTGGGTTTTACTGTTGGGGGGTGTTTGTATTTTTTTTTTTACAGGTAAAAGAGCTGATTTATTTGGGGCAATGCCCCGCAAAAAGCCCTTTTAAGTGCCATTGGTAGTTTATTGTAGGCTAGGGTTTTTTTTATTTTAGGGGGCTTTTTATTTTGATAGGTCTATTAGATTAGGTGTAATTCATTTTTATTTTTTATACTGTGGTTTGTTTTTTTCGTAATTTAGTGTTTTTTTTGTAATTTAGCGTTTATTTTTTTTGTAATTTAGTCATTTTTAATAATAGATTTAAATAATTTGAGTAGGGTTAGGTTTTTTTAATATGTAATATAGTTAATTTAATTGCTAGTTTAATGTAATTTTAGTATAATAGGGAAGGTTAATTAATAGTTTAATATAGTTTATTTTAATTCTACAGGTAAGTTTTAATTTATTATAAGATAGGGATGTTGTAATTTTAATGTAAAGTTAGCGGGTTGTTAGGTATAGGGGTTAATAACTTAATTTAGTTTATGGCGATGTGGGGGGCTGGCAGTTTAGGGGTTAATAGGTTTAGGTAATGGTAGTGATGTGGGAGGCCAGAGGTTTAGGGGTTAATAACTTTATTTAGGTTGTGGCGGTGTCCGGTAGCGGTGGGAAAAGGGTTAATAACTTTATTTAGGTTGCGGCGGGGTCCGGGAGCGGCGGGATAGGGGTTAATACTTTTATTTAGTTGCGGCGGTGTCAGGGAGTGGTGGGATAGGGGTTGATAACATTATGTAGGTGGCGGGGATGTCAGGGCGGCAGATTAGGGGTGTTTAGACTCCGGGCTTATGTTAGGGTGTTAGGTGTAAACGTTACTGGATTTCTACCATAGAAATCAATGGGATATCTGGCAGCCTTGAACGTGAGCTTTCGCTGCTTTCAGACTCCCATTGATTCTATGGCATCCACAGCCTCCAGGGTGGCGGATTGAAAACCAGGTACGCTGGGCCGGAATAGCCCCAAGTGTACCAGTTAAATATTTGATAACTTTGAAAAAGTGTCAAATAGTGCTCGGAACATCTGTAATGACGTAAGCATCGATCTGTGTCGGATTGAGACTGGCGGATTGTATGTTACATCACAGATTTCAACTTTTGCCAGTCTGTAGGCTTTGATAACAAGGTTGAATCAAGCTTGCATCAATTACACTGTGGAATTGATAAATATTCCCCTATGTATTGATCTGTTTGTACAGTGTCTAAGGAAAATAATAATAAAATAATAAAATCTTTTATATAATTACATGTTTAGGGGCATATTTATCAAAGTGCGAGCAGACATGATACAATGTCGCTGTCGGCATTTATCATTGCATAAGCAGTTCACCAGAACTGCTTGTGCAATACCGCCCCCTGCAGATTCACGGACAATTGGCCTCTAGCAGGGGGGGTGTCAATCAACCTGATTGTATTCGATCGGGTTGATTTCTGTCCGTCGCCTCAGAGCAGGCGGACAAGTTATGGAGCAGCGGTCTTTAAACAATATGAATACAGGCATGATGGGTATAATAGGCATATTTGCTCAATGATTACATTGTATAACTTTTAATCTTTTTAAAGTGATTTTAATAACTGATTAAGAAAACACAATTTTTCAATTTGGTGAGATCTCCATCTAAAGTCAAGAAGAACAAAAATAAATTCCTTAAGCACAAAGTGGCCGCAACTGATCTCATCTTTGCAAATGGGATTTTAACAGATCTCATGCTATAAATAGTTTAACCACTATGTGAAGAGGTTTCAAATATCATCCAAATCTCACTGTATAGAACCCTGGCGAAGTCACGTAACATGTGAAAAAATGTGTGGGTGGAAGGGGCCAGTTTGTGATGAGATTCTTCTCGATCTGTTGGCAAATGTGTTTTATGCATGTATGTGACACGTTAATATGTTTGATTAACATTGGGGGTTAATAGTGTAGGGAGATTATTGTATATTATTTTCTTGTATTTTATAGATTATTGCAGTGGGCTATGTGGCAGTTTTAGGGTTTGTTTTTTAGAGTGGGGGTTTATTGTGATTTGGGTTAACGTGCAAGTGTAGGTGTAAGGCTTTTTAAACATTACTGCTCCATTGATTTCAATGGGTTTACTGTGATATTGCGAACATGATATCCTTGGGTTAACTTTTAGCACGTTTCAGGTTTTGTGCAGGCGAAAAACCTCTAGCAATTTTAACACTACACTTGTAATCTAGCTCAAAATTAGATACATATGAGACAACGCATCTGTTATACAATTAGAGAGAGTAAAAGCAAATAATTTGTACACTATACTAGAGTTTTCCTCTGCAAAATTTATTATCAACCTTTGTAAAGTTCCTATATAAAGACCAGTAAGAACAATACTATAACAATAATTAAAATAGTAATAAGCATTAAAAACTCTCTAGACATATTAAATGGTAAGTTATATCTCTACTCCACAAGGTCAATATGTAATGAAACAGCGGCACCACTAGGAGCCATAGAATAACTGAGTAATCAGGATACCATATATATAGAAAGCAGTCAGAGCTCAATACACTGCAGAAAACCCAGCACACTAACAGTTAATGATATGTGGCATGTCCATCATACCAGTGACTATGTATAGTTTAAAAACTCCTAAAGTCTACGAAACCTAAACATAGCAACCCTCATACAAAAACTTAGGAGTCTATGAAAAAAAAAAAAAACAGTCAACAACAAGACTTATAATATGCCATGGCTTATGGTGCAAAAAAGAATGAGGGGATAACAAAAGTGTCATGAACGATCATGAACAAATGTTGCTGTCTACACCGCCCTCAGCCAGGGCTGAATGACATCTCAACCTACTCCAGTTCTATATGACACTGCAGGTAAGATATGTGTAGGCTTGTTTACTCCTTCAGAATGCAGTAAATGTGACATCTATGCTTGAGGGTGTCTGCTCTTGGTGTCGATCACTCCAGTTCTTAAAAATGATATTGCACAGTAGCTCCATTGTCTGGTGAGGTATAGGGCTAATGGCTTGCACTTTGATGGTTCCTTGATCATCCCCCACAAAGACTGTATTTGTTTGCAGTCAATAACATCTTGCACAGTGGTCTCCATAAAGTCTTTCTTTTCGGCAGCTACAAGCAAACTTTTAAGTGCAAAAGTGTCACTGGCTGACTTTAGCTGTATCGAGTTTATGCTGTCTGCCATCAGCATTGTATCAGGAGGCACAATAATTGGCTATTGCGGGGCCCCTAAACATTGCCACTGTTGCATTGCAGATTAACATTACTGACCGAAAAAGACTTTGTAGAAGTGACCATAGAGGGGGGATGAAATGCATTCTTCAGAGTATCCACTAAAGCAATTTGATATGTATTCAGTAGGGTGCTTATATCCTTCAGTAGATAAGTAGCTGACTCCATGATAGGTAGACACATAGCAAGTGCCAAATTGGTAGTGGTGTATTTGAAGTGTCTTGAAAGATAGCACTGCTCTCATGGTAGCTTTGACAAGACACTACTGGGGGGGGGGGTGGCTAGAGTGAGGACTTCTCTGCTACCCACATTAGCCTAAAACATCTCTGGAACATTGAAGTGTAGACTTGAAAGAGACACATAGGTGCCTTCAGCAGGCTATAGTTGTGCAGAATTAGGTTAAGTTATACGCAGATGTTTCCAGATTCTAAAGATAATAATCTGATGAGCACAGGAAAGTCACCAGCTCTTAGTGTTGCATCCAAACATGGCCGCTGCCCGGAAGTCCCCCCTTAATTTAAATGCACCCATGCATATTTCAATGTTGACCTTTTAATCCCTTTAAAGTACAGCATTATGTTCAGTGTTTTTTTAACATTAAATCTGAAGATTCAGCATAATCAAAGGAACAGATTTTTTTTTCTACAGCTAACTAGCTATCCAGGAATACCTTAGTTTTGCTAAAAATTAACCCAGCAGCCATTATTTGCTCTGATTACAGTGTATCCCAACAGGCAAGTGATTTAGAAATTCCCTCTTCCTTTTCTATATGTCTCATTATTATTTTTCTTTGAGGGATTCTGTTGCATTGGGTGCTAAGATAAAAAAAAAAAAAGATTTGGTTCAAAGAAACACCAAATATAGAACAGGAGAAAATTGCAGACTTCAAGTTTTTTCTTAGAATATAAATAGCTATACCAAGACATATTAAATAACTAAGAGGAAATAGTACTTCAAATGTTTTTTTAAAAAATGGTTTAAACTCTTCTATTGGATCGTTGTGTTTCCTGCATAGATTTTCACATTACTTATAGTTGTCATTATTATCAGCTAAAGAGCCACCAAAAGGATTACAATTTTTTTTTGTGCTTGCACAGGTTTTCCGGCTGGGTAAGCACAATGCACCAAAGAGTGTCATGCAGAATCCAATTAACTGCATTAAGCATATGTTATTGTGAACAGCAGAATAGCCTACAGTTACACACTTAAACCCCCATGCATCCCAAAATTAAATGCACCCAATACACTGCCCAGAAAAACCCACTAATTAAATAATTGTTAATCTTTCAAAGATATATGAACCATGACCTACAAAGGGACTGAAATCTCTTAGCAGCTTTTTTTATATGTCTTTTCATTCTGTGCTAATACTGTATTTATATAGGAATTGCCAATGTGGAAACAAACAACAACATCAAACTTATAACATAAATCAAAATGTTCTAGCTAAGGGTCACTGCTTAGGATGTCTTTAAATATCACTGAAGTGTTATTTGCTGATCCAGAATTGTGTTTTATTAATCTTACAAAATGACTTTTGGGCTTTAGAGAACATTATCCCCTTGAAGCTGATTTTTTGTTTTGTTTCTTTAACCACTGCAGTACTCAGAGCTATGCTATGCTTTTTAAACTGCCTGTAAAGAGACATAAATGTTATATTACTATGACAGTGCTGAACAGCCAGTTAGGTTGACACATTTTGCAATATAAGTGCATAGAAAGAAAGTCTAATTTAAATATTAAGGGTTAGATTTACAAGTGGTATGCTATTTAGTGCTCCTGCTCGAGCAACAAATTTGCTAGGAGTAAGCTTTTTGTGCGCGCCAGGTAGCGTGCGTATTACAAGTAAAAAAAAATTTGCACAAGCGCTAACCCAATGCGTACAAAAAGCCAAATTTGAAATATTCCTAGTGTTAATGCATTCCAATAGACTTCAATGGAGAGCAAAATGTGGGAAAAAAAGCTTGCTTGCATGTAAGCCCGATTGCGTTTCCTCAACTGCACTAACCTGACATGAAATATTCGTTCCAATGTTCTTCACATAGTAGAATATTTTCTATTTATTCTTAAAATATATACATATATCTATCTATTTATTTATTTTTGCCAATATATATATATATACAGTATATATATATATATATATATATATATATATACAGGGAGTGCAGAATTATTAGGCAAATTAGTATTTTGACCACATCATCCTCTTTATGCATGTTGTCTTACTCCAAGTTGTATAGGCTCGAAAGCCTACTACCAATTAAGCATATTAGGTGATGTGCATCTCTGTAATGAGAAGGGGTGTGGTCTAATGACATCAACACCCTATATCAGGTGTGCATAATTATTAGGCAACTTCCTTTCCTTTGGAAAAATGGGTCAAAAGAAGGACTTGACAGGCTCAGAAAAGTAAAAAATAGTGAGATATCTTGCAGAGGGATGCAGCACTCTTAAAATTGCAAAGCTTCTGAAGCGTGATCATCGAACAGTCAAGCGTTTCATTTAAAATAGTCAACAGGGTCGCAAGAAGCGTGTGGAAAAACCAAGGCGCAAAATAACTGCCCATGAACTGAGAAAAGTCAAGCGTGCAGCTGCCAAGATGCCACTTGCCACCAGTTTGGCCATATTTCAGAGCTGCAACATCACTGGAGTGCCCAAAAGCACAAGGTGTGCAATACTCAGAGACATGGCCAAGGTAAGAAAGGCTGAAAGACGACCACCACTGAACAAGACACACAAGCTGAAACGTCAAGACTGGGCCAAGAAATATCTCAAGACTGATTTTTCTAAGGTTTTATGGACTGATGAAATGAGAGTGAGTCTTGATGGGCCAGATGGATGGGCCCGTGGCTGGATTGGTAAAGGGCAGAGAGCTCCAGTCCGACTCAGACGCCAGCAAGGTGGAGGTGGAGTACTGGTTTGAGCTGGTATCATCAAAGATGAGCTTGTGGGGCCTTTTCGGGTTGAGGATGGAGTCAAGCTCAACTCCCAGTCCTACTGCCAGTTTCTGGAAGACACCTTCTTCAAGCAGTGGTACAGGAAGAAGTCTGCATCCTTCAAGAAAAACATGATTTTCATGCAGGACAATGCTCCATCACACGCGTCCAAGTACTCCACAGCGTGGCTGGCAAGAAAGGGTGTAAAAGAAGAAAATCTAATGACATGGCCTCCTTGTTCACCTGATCTGAACCCCATTGAGAACCTGTGGTCCATCATCAAATGTGAGATTTACAAGGAGGGAAAAAAGTACACCTCTCTGAACAGTGTCTGGGAGGCTGTGGTTGCTGCTGCACGCAATGTTGATGGTGAACAGATCAAAACACTGACAGAATCCATGGATGGCAGGCTTTTGAGTGTCCTTGCAAAGAAAGGTGGCTATATTGGTCACTGATTTGTTTTTGTTTTGTTTTTGAATGTCAGAAATGTATATTTGTGAATGTTGAGATGTTATATTGTTTTCACTGGTAAAAATAAATAATTGAAATGGGTATATATTTGTTTTTTGTTAAGTTGCCTAATAATTATGCACAGTAATAGTCACCTGCACACACAGATATCCCCCTAAAATAGCTATAACTAAAAACAAACTAAAAACTACTTCCAAAACTATTCAGCTTTGATATTAATGAGTTTTTTGGGTTCATTGAGAACATGGTTGTTGTTCAATAATAAAATTAATCCTCAAAAATACAACTTGCCTAATAATTCTGCACTCCCTGTATATATATATACAGTATATTTGTGTGTGCGTGTGATTATATATAGGTATATATATATATATATATATATATGAATATCTATTTAAAAATACTTAGAACATATATTCCCCTATGTAAAGAATATTGGAATGTGAAATATTTACAGTAAATACACATTTAAACACTTTATGAAATATGAATATTGACTAAAAAGGATTTTTAATGTTTTCAGCTACTTGACTGCAAAGGGCTGGCTCCAATGCACTTATATATGTATACATATGTATTTATGTATTTATATTTGTATATATGTCTGTACATATATTAACATATAAATACATATGTACACACATAGAAACATATATATATACACATATTTTAGACATGTATATGTAGGTATCCATATGTTAAAGCCCTTCGCCTCCCTTTGTTTTATTCTAACACCTGAGACCTCATATCGTTAAGCCCTTATAACTTTTTATGCAATATTTTCTTTAAAATAATTTTTATCACAGTGTTATCATGAATGTAACTGTACTTTTAAATGTATTTTTGATGTGTTTTGTGCAACTTTTTTGTTGAGCAGAACAGTTAACCAGAGCTCTGAAGTCGACGAGTGTTAATTCCAATTGCTCTCAAGCCAACGCGTTTACTTTCAACTTGTTATACGCGCAATACTGTTCTGACGTGCGCAAAGAGCCGTGATAAACCCCTTATAGCTAACGAGCAACAGTTAGCACGCCACTCATAATCTAGACCTAAAAGAGATCTGGACCTGCCCCTGAATCCAATATATATATATATATATATATATATATATATATATATATATATATATATATATATTTTTTTTTTTTTTAAATGCGATTCTATTATAAATGTGCATTCCAATTATATGATTCTTTAATCATTCATTATTATTTGTTTGTGTGAAGCTTACCCATATTTGTTCAGTGGTCACTCCTAGGAGCTTCACGTGCATGAGCTCAATGTTATCTATATGAAACACATGAGCTAAGGCCCCCTAGTGGTGAAAACTGTCAAAATGCTTTCAGATTAGTATATGAACCTCCTAGGTTTAGCTTTCAACTAAGAATACCAAGAGAACAAAGCAAAATTGGTGATAAAGGTAAATTGGAAAGTTGTTTAAAATTACATGCCCTATTTAAATAATGAAAGTTTTTTTTTTTACTTAACTGTCCCTTTAATATCTTCGTGTTTGGCACATTTAGTGGATGAAGATGTAAGAGAGTGTAAGTGAGTAGATTTGAGTGCAGCACAGGTATTACAAGTGCAATTAAATTTTGGGCATCCTAAGGAATAGCTGGTGACCAAAGATGAAGGAAGATAAATGGAGGCGGTTCATAGGGTGAGTAAGTAAGGACATTTAAAACTTCAAATAGAAGAGTTCCGCTCACCAATCAAGGTTACAGGTGAGTTTGAAATCTGAAACATAATCACAGGATTCTGTGTCTCACAATAAAAACAGTCAAATTGACAAAGGAACTGTCAAAGATATAACAAAACGATAAAATAGTATGCATAGTCTGTAAAATAGATATATATTGACAATAATGAAGGTGTATAAATAGCGTAATAACAGGCAATGAACATGTATGCATAATCAGTAAAATGGGTACATATTAACAATTCTAAATGCAAGTGTATAAATAGCATAATAACATAAATACATGATCAAAAAATAAACACAATATAACAAAACCATAACATAAGAATGAAATCTCAGGTAAATGTTGTAGTTAGAATAGGCGGGCATGACCAGGAATGTAATGTTATGAATGATGATATGGGGCATGGGCATGTTGTGTCTAAAACCTAAGTTGTTAAATATGATGAGTCATCATGAGGTGATGGCATATAGGAAAGAGGCTTTTTATGTGGACATAGTGTGTAGTTATTAGACGATATATATAGATAATAGGGATGATAATATGTGTAGGTGTGATGGATAGGGGGATCAGTGAATGTGTATTAGTGTGAACTGAAAGTGATTGTTCCAAAATAAGATGACGATATAGTGACCTAAACCATAAGTGCATTGATGGTGTGTTGAGTGTTGGTAGGGGGTTAAAGGGAATACAATTGCTAAGTAAATGTGAAGCAGTGAACTTACATAGGGCATAAGTAAAGCTATACGTCTTGTAAGGGGAATAAAATAAAGGTCATGTTATGGTTTTGTTATATATTGTGTTTATTTTTTGATCATGTATTTATGTTATTATGCCATTTATACACTTGAATTTAGAATTGTTAATATGTACCCAATTTAATGATTATGCATAAATGTTCATCGTCTGTTATTATTAGGCTTACCATATTTTTTAGAGGTGAAACTGGGACCACCTGGTGGGGTGCCAGTGGGGGTGTGGTCAGGGTTAAGGTAAAGGGGGCATGGCTATTAACAGTCCTTTTAAAGTAGTATCTTTTATGTGCATAATGTTTCGTGGATACTCTACCCTTCCTCAGTCAAACAACAAGTGAATCACACAGTTTAAATAGACAGTAACACCACCCCTAGGGAAAAAGACACCATTATGTTGTCATGGCAACCCATACACAACATAAGTAAATAAATCATTCATCTAAATCTCAGGTTTTAAATAATGCCAAACATCAAGCATAATTATAATTTTCATAAAATAGTGAAGAGCTTATACATCACACAGTTTAATATCTGCAATGTAATATGTTTTTTATGTGTCTAATTAAGTAACAGAGCCAAATACTGATAAGGCATAAATACAACATTAAATGAAATAAGTAAAAAAGAAACACATACCTGCCAAAGCATTTTAAGAGGCTACTCTATACCATAACGCAGGAAGATTACAGCCAAAATGTTATTCTGCATGAAGTAAAGAAAGATCCACGCCATAAATCCTGCCTGTTTGCGCTTCCTTGTCATACCCATATGATTCCCCTAAAGGTGTATCACTGGTGATGTCACCAGGGGTCGGGGGGGGGGTGTTAAATTCTTAGAAAAATAAACCAAGTAGTGCTACAAAGTTAAAAAATGCTATGCTGCTCACTCAGCCTGTATTACTAAATGTAAACTTTGAAGGACACGAACGTTAAAGGGACAGTCTACACCAGAATTTTTATTGTTTTAAAAGATAGATAATCCCTTTATTACACATTCCCCAGTTTTACATAACCAACACAGTTATAATAATATACTTTTAACCTCTGTGATTATCTTGTATCTAAGTCTCTGCAAACTGCCCATTTATTTCAGTTTTTTTGACAGACTTGAAGTTTAGCCAATCAGTGGCTGCTCCCAGATAACTTCACGTGCACGAGCACAGTGTTATCTATAGAAATACGTGAACTAACACCCTCTAGCGGTGAAAAACTGTTAAAATCCAATCTGAAAAGAGGTGGCCTTCAAGATCTAAGAAATTAGCATATAAACCTCCTATGTTAAGCTTTCAACTAAGAATACCAAGAGAACAAAGCAAAATTGGTGATTAAAAGAAAATTGGAAAATTGTTTAAAATTACATGCTCTATCTGAATCATGAAAGTTTATTTTGGCCTAGACTGTCCCTTTATTCTAAGCAGGGCTGTATGTAACAAAGTACCAGCATCCAACTATGCTGGAGAGTCACAGTCCAGTCATTTTGAATAATGTGCCTGGATTCCAGGCGGTCTGAAACCCAGACAGACACATGATTTGAAACCCAGAGGTGGCAACCCTACTGGGACAGAATGAACAACCGGGTGGGACACTGGAACAGCACCTCGAAACAGGGACAATCCCAGTAAAAGTGGGACTTCTGGTAAGTATAGTTATTATGCTATTTATACACTTTCATTATTGTCAATATGTATCTATTTTACAGACTATGCATACTATTTTATCGTTTTGTTATATCTTTGACAGTTCCTTTGTCAATTCGGCTGTTTTTATTGTGAGACACAGAATCCTGTGATTATGTTTCAGCCTCCAAACTCACCTGTAACCTTGATTGGTGGACGGAACTGATTGTGCTGTGGATATATACCTGTGTCTTAGATCTTATTGTTAGCCTGATGAAACAGTGGTAATCCACTGAGAAACGCGTTGCTTTTAAATAAATCCTTTTAGATTTGGAACTGTCGTTCTCACTGTGTACGTTTGCAACATATAGTCACAGTCATCTCTTGCTATTATGCATTTGAATTGCATACCAGATATTACTTTTGATCCAGTGTTTGTCTGAGCTTCCAGTCACTCCCAGGGCAGATTTCCCACAGGGATCTTATGAATGCACTGATGCTGTTTGATTTCTCCCGGCATTGTTGAATCCACAAGCTACAAGCTAGGACCTAGCTTACTGCATCTGCCAGTGATTGTCTAGCTGGGGGGACCAGTGTGCCCCAGCTCGCCACTCACGCACCACTGGTGGTGCTTGTAAACACGTTAGTAGCCACTTGTCTTCTATTTGAAGTTTTCACTTGTCCTTACTTACTCATCCTATGAAGCGCCTCCATTTCTCTTCCTTCATTTCTATCTAGTATTGTTTGGGACTCAGGATCCCTGCATTTGGAGTGTCGAATCGCTGGGTGAAATTTTCATATGGTCACTATCTCAACTCCATATCTACTAATATCTATATGGTTAGTGGACGTCTGATGGTTTGTGGACTTATCTTTTTTGCATTAATTTAATAACTTTCTAGCATTATTTTTGTAATATTTTTGCCTTTTTAAACTGACATTTGATCTCTAATTTGCACTGATTGCTACTTATATTGATTTCCATTTAATGATTGTATTAGAGCACCAATATCTTCATATGGTTCACAGATTATCACATTTATAGTTACATATTGTTTTTACCATCCACATTGTTAACACATTGTACTGAATTTACTTCTTTTAATTTACTTTTTTTTAATTATTATTATTTTTGGAATCACACTATTGTTATTGTATCAGTCATTGATACAGGTGTGCGCCCCCTTGTTTGTTACTGCACACAGTGGGTATTCCACTCAGTGTGCTGTCAACATTCTCATCTCCTGACAACCAAGCATGGTGAAGCAACCACAGAATCATTGTATAAACTGACAGAGCACTGAAGTGAGCCAAATATAGTAGTTCTCACTTGAGGTTCTTAGGCACAAACAAACAATTATCAGGTGGGCTATTATTTGTGGGTTTTGCTGTCTATTCAGTAGTAGTCAGGAAAATAAGAATGGTGGTGATAACTTTCAGCTTGAAATCTGGTGACTGTAATTGTGCAGCATGGGTACCTTTGACCCAGAATAGGAGAGAAGTCAAGAAAAAGCCAGAGGTGAAGCACATATGGGATATAATGTACTAAATCAGAGATTGAAATCTAGGTCAGGGAAACCAAAAGTCAGGTGCAATCTAGCAGGCAGGAGCATAATAAGTATCAAAGTGCAGAGTTGTGACAACCAAGAAACTGGAACTAAAGCTACAGAGTATAGATGCTGTCAGGATACAACAATCAGAAATAGATGCCAATTATGATGACTTTATAAATACGCACCAAGTTTGCACGAAAAGCATACTAATCAACAAAACATGACAAAGGCACAATCACTGTGTCAAACATGACACAAGAGGTCTATTTAACAAAGGACCTTCATTAGAAACAGTAATAAAACTGTTGGGTCTGTGAACTAGAGATTTCCTTGATGATGAAAATGTTCTTAAAGGGACATAAAACCCACATTTTTTTCTTTCATGATTTAGATAGAACATTCAGTTTTAAATAACTTTTCAATGTACTTCTATTGCTCTTGCTATCCTTTGTTGAAAATCAGTAATGTAAGTTCAGGAGTGTCCACTGGTCGGCAAAACTATATGACAGCAACTTTGCAACTATGTTATACATTAGCAAGAGCACTAGATGACAGCACTAGTATCTGTCATGTGCATGCTAACTATCTAGAGATCTCTTCAACAAATAATACCAAAATAATAAAGCAGTAAAGTAAATTGGAAACTATTTTAAAAATTTTATTTTCTATCTCAATCATGAAAAAAATTATAATTGGGTTTTATGTCCCTTTAAGGTAAACAGGCTTAAACAAATTGGTAAGGTGAAAAGTTTCCCTTGAATTCCATTGACCTGCCATTGTTTGTGCACAAACACTCCTGTATAGAGACAAACATGCCGCCACTCTGTGAAGACACAGGGCTGCTTGACCTCTTCTTTTTGAAGCAGAATAGGGCCTCCAAGCTGGGGTATGAAAATGTCCTCTTAGTAGTTTAACTTTGGAAGAATAGGTTTGTAAACATTGTTTAAAAAATTGATCTGTATTCTATACCTGGGAGCTTGTGGCAGAAAAAGGACCCTTTTGTCTTGTTCTTTTTATAATAAGCCCCCCCCCCTTTTTAACCAAAAGGCACGGTGGCATCAAAAGGGAGATTAAAAAGATTTAAGGACCATTAAACACAGGAGAATAGCATAATCAGTAAATGCTTAATAAAAAGACAATGCAGTAGTAGATTTCTTTCTTACCAATTTTAACCCCTTAATGACCGAGAACGTGCAGGGTACGTCCTCTAAAAAAAGACAGTTAACGACCAAGGACGTACCCTGCACGTCCTCGGTCTGGAAAGCAGCTGGAAGTGTTCCTGCTCACTTCCAGCTGCTTTCCGGTTATTGCAGTGATGCCTCGATATGGAGGCATCCTGCAATAACCCTGCATGGCCATCCGATGCAGAGAGAGCCACTCTGTGGCCCTCTCTGCACCGGACATCGATCGCCGGTATCGTTGGTGGGTGGGAGCCGATGTGGGAGGCGGCCATTAATGGGCCCAGTGATGTGGAGGGGGGCGGGATTGTGGGCGGGGATAACCGGGGCGTGCACGATGGGGAGGGGGCGGCCGCGTGCACGGGGAGGGAGCGGGTGGGAACCGCTACACTACAGAAAATATGGATCATAATGATCAGTGGCTAAAAAATACAAAAAAAAATTACAAAAAAATGATAAATCAGGGGGTGCTTGGTTGGTTTGTGGGAGGGAAGCTACACTACAGAAAAAAAACTTTCACCTTAAGGTCTGGAGGACATCACAATTACAAACAATTAGTGATTTCTATGACAATGACAAACTTTTAGGACACTCAGACCTGATAACACGAAGGGAGCTACCCCCTATAATTCACTTTGACCTGACCAGACTGAAATCTCTACTACGAGCTTGGAGCTTCTATTTAGGAACCCCAAGAGATCTGACACTATGGGAAACTAGATGGGAAACTAACCTCCAACTCCATAAACCTCTCTCTTCACACTATCACTGTCTCCTACAGGATGACTCAGACTTCAAGAACCCCCACATATTTTAGCTTGGGAGCGGGAGTGGGGCAGGGAGTACACGCCTCAACAATGGTCACGCTCTATAGTAACTACCAGGACCGCCATACACTGTGTAACGATGTATGAACTCTTCTACAAACTCCTGACGAGATGGCACTTAGTGCCTTCCAAGCTACAAAAGTTTTACCCCACAGGTTCCGGATTGTGCTGGAGCGGATGCGGAGAGAGAGGCAGCCCTACTCATATCTGGTGGGAATGCCCACTTCTGGAGGCATACTGGACCAAAACGAGACAACTTTGCTCAAGCTTAGGCCTTCCCGATATCTCCCTTCCCTCTATGGGCCTACTACACCTTGATATCCCGTTAATCGCGCCCCACAGTCAGTGCCTCATTTACATCCTGCTCTCCACCAAGCTTATGATAGCCAGAAATTGGAAAAAATCCCAACCCCAGAGGTGAAGAGTAGTTTTGGATCTAGTTGAATACCTTAGATCTATGGAAGTACTTTGCCAGGAAACAGATGAGCACATTCTCCCTGATTTGGGAGCCCTGGGACAGATTCATACAAACCAATATAAGCCTCCCTCAAGATGAATAACTTGCCCACTTGTGGTAGGGACCCTGGAAGTGCTATGCTCTTTTCTTTCCTTACCTGGCCTTTTTAGACAGTTGAACACTGGCCCTCTCCCCCTCCCTCTTTACGTACCTAATTGACCTCCAGCGGGGATTGCTGGATAACTGTCCCCCACCCTCTCACGACTCTATAATTATCACCCCTGGCTTGCTACCTGTCCCGGAAACTACCATTCCCCACATACCTCCCCCACCTCTTATTGGTACCCCCTCCCATGGGTTAAAGGGCCAGACCCCTATTCAATTCTGATAACCCCCCTAGCACTCACCCCGATGATGACCTGCCATTATGCCTTAGACTGGGAGAGTAATTTGATTTGATTTGTTTTCCTGTTGGTTTATGCAAATTGCCCACTTACCCTCACGCTCCATTATTATCCTTACTAGTATAGCGAGGCAATGAGGAACAGATTTTAAAGTTAAAGACTCTGAACCACAGATTCCCTGCTCCTAAGGGAATCTGACAATAAACAGGCCTCTCTGATATATTACCCTCCTTTCCTACTTCCCCTTTTCTTTTCTCACCAGGAGATGTAAATGTTATCCACTTATTTGTACAATGTTGAAATGTTACCATACTTGCACTTGTTCCCGACTGACCTCTGTAACCCTCAAGTCAGGACCTGTACTTAGCTTTGTATTTTCCAGTACCTTCGCAAAATAAAAATTATTCAATTAAAAAAACAACAACAAAAAAACGCCTCTCTTCTTATCCGGTCTACAGATAACCTTGAGAGGTGGAACCTGCCCCTGGTAGGAAAAGTCCTAACGCTAACTTGTACCCCTGGGACACTATGTCCCCTGCCCAGCCCCCCACCTGGATCAATCCTGGATTGGGGCAAAACTTAATCTCGTCTAAAACGAGAATATCAGAAACATTCCTGTCAGATCCGGACCAAACAAGGTCCTCCCTTGGAAGGAACCGCCAGAAGCTTGAATGCAGAGGAAAAAAACAAACCACTGATCATGATAAAATTAACTGGCCTGCTCACAAGTCCTGAGGGCTAGCACAACCAGATAGATATCTTGGCTCCCTGCTTGAAGACTAGCATGGTAGTATCAGAGATAAAGGAATTGGCTAGCTTAAAAGCCTTAATTCTGTACTGGATCTCCTCTCAAGGAATATCTACCAATTAGGACAAACAAGACGTCGTACCAATAAGATGCCTAACTTGACACAGTGAAAAACCCACATATTCGTGAAAAAAACATAGTCCATTAATCCTGAAGAACTGCCATTTTCTCTATAAATCGTAGTTCTCTTAACCAGAGTAGAAATGTCCTACTACGATTGGCACCGTGCACATTATAGTCAATGGAGACAAGGACAGCAAAAGTAGCCCTCCGATTCCTGTCCAGCACGGATTGGTACAGGAAAAACTGAGAAATCCTATTATCTATAAAGATTACTAACTTCCTTAAGGATTGACAACGACAGACGAATTGGAGTCGCTCCAATGCAGCCAAAACTTCCTTGAAACACACAGGTGTACAGGCTGATATCTGAAGAATACTACTTCAGCATCAGATAAAGGAATTATACTGTCCAAATCTGAGATTTTATCCTCAGAGACTACTGATGTATCCTCCCCATTAGCCTACGAGGAAGGCAGTCAGAGTAGTATCAGGCGGAACAGAAACCTTACTATCTGAAGCAATAATGTTCCTCCTGCGATCTTCCACAAAAATTAGGAAAAGCAGATATACCCAAAGGATACCTGAGCAGCATTCTGCAGGCAAATAACTCCTCTAGGAGATTATGAGGAACAGCAGGGCACCTCCAGTGACGCCTTAGAGGCTTGGGACTTGTAAGGAGAAACTGTTGTAATGCTTACACAGTATCATCCTTTATATTCTAACATCGTGCTTTATTCCACCATGCAAACATGCCACTAAAAAGGTCTGCTTGATCCTCATATAGCAAGTATGGATCGCTGAACCCTAAGGCTGCTCCTTTTCACAAGGCAGTGTGGCGGTAACTTCTTTTTCATAAAGACACTAGGAAACCGCCATCAAGCTGCACAGCCGATACATAGTGCACTACATAAAAAACATGAATACTGAGAGCTAACGCTGATATATAAAAAGCTATGTAGCTAAAAATACCAGAACACATAATAAAAATACTTTAGAGGTGCCATTAACCCTTAGGTACCTCTAAACTCACACATGAACCCAGATAATGAAAGGATTACTTATTAATACCTAGTCTCCTGTCACCGTAAGTGCCCGCATCCTGCCTTTAAAATATCCTCTAAAGGATATGAGGCCTATTTATCAAAGGTCTGGCGAACCTGATCTGACAGTGCGGATCAGGTCCGCCAGACCTCGCTGAATGCGGAGAGCAATACGCTCTCCATATTCAGCATTGCACCAGCCGCCCCCTGCACACTCACGGCTAATTGGCCGCCAGCAGGGGGGTGTCAACCCGATCGTACTCGATCGGGTTGAATTCCGTCGATGTCTGTTTGCCTGCTCAGAGCAGGCGGACAGGGTTATGGAGCAGCGGTCTTTAGACCACTGCTTCATAACTGCTGTGTCTGGTGAGCCTGCAGGCTCACCACAAACAAGTGCCCTCAAGCTCCATTCGGAGCTTGATAAATGGGCCTCTATATCTGTCCCACATAAAATAGCAAAAAAGATTCCTTAACTCTTTTAGTGCCAGTCTCCCACCCAGAAGACAAAAAGGCACTTACCTGCAGTCTAGCCGTCCGGCAGGAGGACAGCCTACCTGATATGAGAGGATGACACTCCTCACAGAGATCTGTAGAGAAAAGAAAGACAGAGTAAAATTACTCAGGCTTTCTATACCATGGGCAGCAACAATGTTAGGAAAACACAGCAAAGCACACTTTACAAGTTCCTAACTGCTTTAAAGCTACCACAGCCCTACTGAAGAGACGTGGAGTACAGCTATACCCAGATTGTGATGGAAGGTCAGAGCAATCCTGCCCTGACTTCAGAATAAAAAAATCTTGATTGTAGAAATTCATCAGGACACATAATTACTTCACCTCCTCCTTGCACTAGAGCCAAAGAGAATGACTGGGGGTTGTGAGAAGGGAAGTGATATTTAACAGCTTTGCTGTGGTGCTCTTTGCCTCCTCCTGCTGGCCAGGAGTGATATTCCCAACAGTAATTGATGATGATCCGTGGACTCACCGTGTCATTAGAAAGAAATAGACATTAGAATATTTCAGTTTCAGGTAAAAGCATTTATAAAGTGACATATAAAATGTACTTATTCTCAATACACATCCTTTTTAAATTCCCTACTGTCTGAACCATTGCTTGTAATATTCAATTACTCACCTCCCCTCTGAAACTTTTATCTTCCACAATGCAATACAGGGGTCAAGTCCAGTGGGAATGCATGGGAACCAGTGTTGTGCGGTGACATCAGAGGCTGGTGAGGCAGTGGCTAGGATACGCCTTCATTCTTTAGATATCCTTTGTTGAAGAAATAGCAATGCACATGGGTGAACCAATCACATGAGGTATCTATGTGCAGATACCAATCAGCAGCTACTGAGCATAATTAGATATGATTTTTTTTATTAAGGTATCATATACATACAATATATGTCAAAAGGAACACATCAAAATACAGATAAACATGAGTACATAAGATAAGTCAATACGTGTACTATATGTAATGTGCCACTCATTACAACCTCCCAAGGTCTGCATTGATGTACATTTCTATACCTATTTATTTTACTAAAATACACCACATTAGATAATATGGCTAACAACTCATAGTCATAACATTTTAAACCGACAATTTATATTTTAGCCCATTTAACATATTAAAGTGATATACTTAGGTAACCTAAACATTGAAGTTTATATAAGCATAAATCTCTGTTCTATAAACACCAATATAACAAAGTGTCTAGCAATATATTATTAAGATTTGTGTCAAGAAATAATTTGAAATAGCGGACTAAAGCCGCTCTTTAAATAGCCCAGCCTTACTACTGGGAATATAGGATCTCCCCCTACACAGTGTAAATATATTATTATGAAGTACAAAAGCTACTATTTGAATCCTATGAGCATGAAATTTATATAGTTGAATTACCAAGGGTAACCAGAAACAGCCCCAGTAGGCTTGGAGGCATGAGCTTCACATATGCTAAAACTGCCATTAATGAGAGCTTTGTGCCAGTTACAAATCTCCAGTGTGTTATAACAAGGGATAACATATTATATCTCAACTCCAACAGTATTGAAACAATGAATCTGGTGATAAGTAGATGACACACCGTGGCTTGTGTAGTTCAAACATACTGACAGCCATTTTACCTAACAGTTGTTTGTAATAAGAAATATAACTACCTAAGACAAAGGCTCTTCATAAGACATCATAGTCCTCAATTTTTAGCAAGATGTATTCAGGCCCACCTATAAAAGTATAATAATTTTCCCTTTTCTCACTTTCTCCACCCCATAGAATATAATAGGGTCTTACCATTCTGCATACACCAGAGTCCATAACAGAAAGGCCCCTAGGTATCGGACAGTACAGTCTTCATGACTAGTTGAATCTCTGCAGTACAGGCATGGATAAATGAAGGAAAAGTGATCGTTCTCCTCTTTTTCCCTAGACATTACTACTGTAAGGGTAAGTATATAAACATAACTCGTGTATAACGAACACCACATCAAACATTTTAAACATGTCGCCATTAATGTTGGTCCATATAAAATAGAGCAAAGTAGTGAGATAGTAAACTGGCTATGCTATTGTAAGTTATGGCTATTTTAAATTGAGGCCTTATCCTTCCACTTTGGCTGCAGAGACATTCCATATCTCTATCCCACACCCTGAGCACAGAAGACCAGGCAAAGGTCTGTCAGACTGTAGATGCTAGTCTCTTCTGAGAAGTACCGTAGTACAGGAGAGCCTGCCGCCGAGGCAGTGAGGACACCCAAGATAAATCTCACCGTCCTGGCATCAGATACGAGATCAGAGAGATCCATGTAAAAAGTTATGCAGCGAACTGGTCCAGTTCCATCTTGGCTGAGGGAGGAACATGCAGCGGCTATCTGTGGCTTCACCAAGCATTTCGGGACGCAGTCCATCCCAAGACCCCTCTCGACCGGCCGCATCTCGTGGGAACCAAGGTTTGAACCTGTCTACATCTCTGTCTTGGGTGTTGTGTGACAGCTGATTGCAGTACTTTGTAAGGGTTTCCCCAACTCCAAATGCGAACCATCTGATCCAGCAGACTCGTCAAAACCTCCCCCGCACATTGCTGTCCTGCCCCTCGACATCTGGGCTGGCTGCTTCACTTCCGCCACCCTCAAGTCGACATCTCGCTCTGATTTCATAATTCGAGTAAGAGAAATAAAGTGATACTCCACCTTGACTGATAGCATTTTTAGGAGGGCCATGGGAGAAGACTCCATATTGAGAAAGTATATCTAATGCTTTCTTGTTTCTCCAAAGATAGCGCCTCTCAATATATAAAACATTAAGGGATCCGACAGTTTGTTACAGTACGGTAAACTCAGCAATTTTGATACCCCATTACCCGGCTAGTTAATTAACTGGGGGGAGGTGTATGGCAGGAGAACTAGGCCTCTAGCATCAGTCACAATCAATTTGGGTCTTCTGGCAGTGGGATCACAATAATATAAAAATCATCCGACTCCCCAACCTCTCCTCAGAGTATATGCAGGTCCATGTTGTATGATGTCACATAAATATCAGGATATTTAGTGGATTATTTAGTTTGCCTTAGGAGCTAGTAAAATAAGCGTCTGAACATGGCCACAGCTTGGCCCCGCCCCCTTAGATATGATTTTTAACAAAGGATATCAAAAGAATGAAGAAAATTAGATATTAGATGTAAATTGGAAAGTTATTTAAAATTGCATGCTCTTTCTAAATCATGAAAGAAAACATGTGTTTCATGTCCCTTTAAATGGTGTCTTGGAAAACTGATCAACTTAGTAAACATCTGATTTTAGTCTAAATGATTGTAACAGAAACTCTTGCCAGATAACAAAATGCTTGCTCTGATTATGAGATCTAGAAATCCAGGCCCATTAAAACATGTTTAAAACATACTTTTTACTTTAATGCTGCAAATTATGCTTATAGATTCCTTCATTATTCAGTAAATATAAAAATGTCTTGATCCAGTGGCGGTTGGTGAAATTTAAAGATGGTGGGGCGCTTGACCCCACTCCTTTAAATAAAGCCACACCCTCAGATGGCAACACCAATTCATTGATTAAATAAATAAAAGGTAGACAGAAACACAGAAAAGCACTAGGGGGGAGAGGGTGAGAGAGATGGGGGGAGAGGGACAGAGACAGGGGGAGAGAGAGAGACACACACAGAGGGTTAGAGAGGGAGAAAGAGAGACACAATCACACACAGAGGGTTAGAGAGACACATAAGGGATGAGAGAGTCAGAGGAGGAGGAAGAGAGACAGAGAGAGAAAGAGACCACGGGGGAGAGCGACACATAAGGAGAAAGACAGAGGGAGTGGGAGAGACAGGGAGAGAGAGAGATGAATAGAGAGAGAGATGGGTAGAGAGAGATGGATAGACAGACGGATAGAGAAAGAGAGATGGATAGAGAGAGAGACACAAACAAGGAGGGGGGGAGAGGGACCACTGAAAGGGGGGAGACACCACTGAATTTTTAAGTAATATTTTAAGTGACTATCAAATGCTAATAGTCTACAATCTATTTTAAATATCTGAAACAGAACAGCACATATGAATGGGAGCATTAATAAATTATTATTTGTTGTCAGGGTTGTCCAACATACACCTAAGGAATCACTGGTTTAAATGAAATACTATAGCTACAGGAGCCATGAAGAATATTTGCTATAACTCATTCTAAACTGCTTGGTTTAATTTTACATTACCATGCTTTTAGTCTAGCTTACTCTGGTCAAATAACAACTCATCCATACAAACAGCATAATAGTAAGATAATGTTGTGAGAAAACACAGTTGCAGAGCTACAGAGAGTTCATACGTTCAGAAAGAGAGTGAGACTATAAACTAGTGTGCAGTACAGAGGCAAGCTGCTAAGGTAACATTAATAAGTCAGTAAGAAAGAGAGAGACCATAAACTAGTGTGCAGTACAGAGGCAAGCTGCTAAGGTAACATTAATAAGTCAGTAAGAGAGTGAGACTATATACTAGTGTGCAGTACAGAGGCCAGCTGCTAAGGTAACATTAATAAGTCAGTAAGAGAGTGAGACTATAAACTAGTGTGCAGTACAGAGGCAAGCTGCTAAGGTAACATTAATAAGTCAGTAAGAGTGTGAGACTATATACTAGTGTGCAGTACAGAGGCAAGCTGCTAAGGTAACATTAATAAGTCAGTAAGAGAGTGAGACTATATACTAGTGTGCAGTACAGAGGCAAGCTGCTAAGGTAACATTAATAAGTCAGTAAGAGAGGGAGACTATATACTAGTGTGCAGTACAGAGGCAAGCTGCTAAGGTAACATTAATAAGTCAGTAAGAGAGTGAGACTATATACTAGTGTGCAGTACAGAGGCAAGCTGCTGAGGTAACATTAATAAGTCAGTAAGAGAGTGAGACTATATACTAGTGTGCAGTACAGAGGAAAGCTGCTAAGGTAACATTAATAAGTCAGTAAGAGAGTGAGACTATATACTAGTGTGCAGTACAGAGGCAAGCTGCTAAGGTAACATTAATAAGTCAGTAAGAGAGTGAAACTATATACTAGTGTGCAGTACAGAGGCAAGCTGCTAAGGTAACATTAATAAGTCAGTAAGAGAGTGAGACTATATACTAGTGTGCAGTACAGAGGCAAGCTGCTAAGGTAACATTAATAAGTCAGTAAGAGAGTGAGACTATAAACTAGTGTGCAGTACAGACTGCTGTAAAAGAGTAAAAAAACAAAAAACACTAAACCACTTTCATTAAATTATCATTTTTACCTAACAGAATCCATTTCAGCAAAATCTAAGGTTGCAGCACTTACTTCAATAAAATGTGGCTAAAACACTGCTCACTGCATCTCTTCCTGCTCTGTAAGGAAGTGACAGGGGCACATTCCACTGCACTTGGAGGGGAAGTACAGAACTCTCTTTTTTACTGAAGCAAAGCTGGCAGCTGCACAGGGCAGCAACAACATAAATGAAAGTACTTTTTTCCGTTTTTGTTTTGTTTTATATGATTTAACATCCAGCCCCAACCCTAAGTTCCCCTGACGGATGCCTCTCACTGGATTGGGTCAGCCCCAAAGAGGCCAGCCTCAAATAAGCACTTATGGGCCATGCAATGATCTTAACCACTTTCATCCAGTAGGTGGCGCAGCATGTTGTGTAATGGAGGGCAGCGGATCTGCTTGTGCCTCTCCATTGCACAACATGTAGCTGTGAAAAAAAATGCTGGAGGGAAAAAAACGAATTGCAATATTTTTTTTTTCAAGCTAATAAAAAATATATTTTTGCCCATATGAGAGGTGAAGCCCTGCCTCAACTTCTTCTAGTGCACGTCCCTAATGGGAACAGAGTTCCTGCACTATTTTTACAGGTGGAACTAAGTTCCCCCTGGACACAGAACAGAAAGGAAAATATATATGTACACACAAAGGAAAATAGTCCTGGCAATCAAAGGTGTTTATGAAATATCTTGCAGTCGGATAAGCACAATTACTTTATTTTAAACACAAATAGTATGTGCTGTCTGTTTATCTATGTTCATGTCTGTATGTCTATCAATTTTTGGTCAGCAGGTCAGATTCTCTCCAGATTGCTGACCTGTGCAAGATAATGTATTTGCTACAGATTCAACCTTACCATCCCAAAATGCAAGGTGACCTGATTTGGTAAAAGAAGATGGCACTCAGACGCCTTGTGACCATAATTTTACTTTAAAACACAAACCTTATCAAGATCATGATATCAGATGTTTACATTAGAGAGCCTTACACATTCTGAGAGCCAGGGAGTAATATCTCCTTAAATTTTACTAAGGCTCTTAGATTTTTATACATCATCTATATTCAAAGTAGGCATGTGCAACGCTAAAAATGAAGTTTCGTTTCGTTTTCATTAGTTAAATAAATAATTTCGTTTCAGCAAATTAGTTTAGTTAAGTTTAAAAAACATTTTTTTTTTTTTTTGGATCCGTTAGTTTTTTCGGATCCATTCTTTATTCAAATGCATGATTCTATTCTAAAGTTTAGAATAAAATAATGCATCCGAAAAAAACGAAAGGATCCGAAAAAACAATTGAACTTAACATAATAATATGTTAGCGATTGCCGAAACAAAATTACCCACATCGCCGACACTAAATAAACCTATTAACCCGTAAACCGTCGTTCCCATACATTGCCAACACTAACTAAACATATTAACCCCTAAACTGCATTTCCCCGACATCGCCAACACTAACTAAACTTAACCCCTAAACCACAGTTCCCCAACATCACCAACACTAACGAAACCTATTAACCCCTAAACCACAGTTCCCCATCCTCGCCAACACTATCTAAACCTATTAACTCCTAAACCACTCTACACCCAGATCGACAACACTAACTAAAACACTAAATACACCCACATCGCAACAACCTAAATTAAACTATATTAACACCTAAACCTAACACCCCCTAACTTTAACATAATTAAAATAGACCTAAATTAAATTATTAACTAACTACCTATTTACAAAAAAATACAAACTTACCTGTGAAATAAAAATAAAACCTAAGCTTAAACTAATAAAACCTAACATTACTAAAAATAAAAATACCTAACTTTACTAAAAATAAAAAAAACCTAACATTACTAAAAAATGAAAACTACAATTACTAAAAATAATAAACACTAAAATTACAAAAAAATAAAAAAAAACTACCATTACAAAAAATAACAAACTAAATTATCCAAAAAAATAAAAAATATTCCTATTCTAATGCTCTGTTTAAAAAAAAAAAAAAAAAACACCCCAAAATCAAAGGGCCTTTTGTAGGTCATTGCCCTAAAGTTAACAGCTCTTTTGCAAAAAATAAAAACAAACACCCCCTAACATTACAAACCTCCCCAAACCCACAAAAAAAAATAAACCTAATCTACCCATTGCCCTGAAAAGGGCATTTGTATGGGCATTGCCCTTAAAAGGGCATTCAGATCTTTTTCAGCCCATTAAAAATAAAAAACGCCTAATCTAAAAAAAAAACACCCCAAAAATAAAAAAATCCCATTACAAAAAATAACAAATTAAATTATCTAAAATAATAAAAAACATAATTTATGTAAGAACTTACCTGATAAATTCATTTCTTTCATATTAGCAAGAGTCCATGAGCTAGTGACGTATGGGATATACATTCCTACCAGGAGGGGCAAAGTTTCCCAAACCTTAAAATGCCTATAAATACACCCCTCACCACACCCACAATTCAGTTTAACGAATAGCCAAGAAGTGGGGTGATAAGAAAAAAGTGTGAAAGCATATAAAATAATGAATTGGAATAATTGTGCTTTATACAAAAAAATCATAACCACCACAAAAATGGGCGGGCCTCATGGACTCTTGCTAATATGAAAGAAATGAATTTATCAGGTAAGTTCTTACATAAATTATGTTTTCTTTCATGTAATTAGCAAGAGTCCATGAGCTAGTGACGTATGGGATAATGACTACCCAAGATGTGGATCTTTCCACACAAGAGTCACTAGAGAGGGAGGGATAAAATAAAGACAGCCAATTCCTGCTGAAAATAATCCACACCCAAAATAAAGTTTAATGAAAAACATAAGCAGAAGATTCAAACTGAAACCGCTGCCTGAAGTACTTTTCTACCAAAAACTGCTTCAGAAGAAGAAAATACATCAAAATGGTAGAATTTGGTAAAAGTATGCAAAGAGGACCAAGTTGCCGCTTTGCAAATCTGATCAACCGAAGCTTCATTCCTAAACGCCCAGGAAGTAGAAACTGACCTAGTAGAATGAGCTGTAATCCTCTGAGGCGGAGTTTTACCCGACTCAACATAGGCAAGATGAATTAAAGATTTCAACCAAGATGCCAAAGAAATGGCAGAAGTTTTCTGGCCTTTCTAGAACCGGAAAAGATAACAAATAAACTAGAAGTCTTTCGGAAAGACTTAGTAGCTTCAACATAATATTTCAAAGCTCTAACAATATCCAAAGAATGCAACGATTTCTCCTTAGAATTCTTAGGATTAGGACATAATGAAGGAACCACAATGTCTCTACTAATGTTGTTGGAATTCACAACTTAGGTAAAAATTCAAAAGAAGTTCGCAACACCGCCTTATCCTGATGAAAAATCAGAAAAGGAGACTCACAAGAAAGAGCAGATAATTCAGAAACTCTTCTGGCAGAAGAGATGGCCAAAAGGAACAAAACTTTCCAAGAAAGTAATTTAATGTCCAATGAATGCATAGGTTCAAATGGAGGAGCTTGAAGAGCCCCCAGAACCAAATTCAAACTCCAAGGAGGAGAAATTGACTTAATGACAGGCTTTATACGAACCAAAGCTTGTACAAAACAATGAATATCAGGAAGAATAGCAATCTTTCTGTGAAAAAGAACAGAAAGAGCAGAGATTTGTCCTTTCAAGGAACTTGCGGACAAACCCTTATCTAAACCATCCTGAAGAAACTGTAATATTCTCGGTATTCTAAAAGAATGCCTAGAAAAATGATGAGAAAGACACCAAGAAATATAAGTCTTCCAGACTCTATAATATATCTCTCTGGATACAGATTTACGATCCTGAAACATAGTATTAATCACAGAGTCAGAGAAACCTCTTTGACCAAGAATCAAGCGTTCAATCTCCATACCTTTACATTTAAGGATTTCAGATCCTGATGGAAAAAAGGACCTTGAGACAGAAGGTCTGGTCTTAACGGAAGAGTCCACGGTTGGCAAGAGGCCATCCGGACAAGATCCGCATACCAAAACCTGTGAGGCCATGCCGGAGCTACCAGCAGAACAAGCGAGCATTCCTTCAGAATCTTGGAGATTACTCTTGGAAGAAGAACTAGAGGCGGAAAGATATAGGCAGGATGATACTTCCAAGGAAGTGATAATGCATCCACTGCCTCCACCTGAGGATCCCGGGATCTGGACAGATACCTGGGAAGTTTCTTGTTTAGATGAGAAGCCATCAGATCTATTTCTGGAAGTTCCCACATTTGAATAATCTGAAGAAATACCTCTGGGTGAAGAGACCATTCGCCCGGATGCAACGTTTGGCGACTGAGATAATCCGCTTTCCAATTGTCCATACCTGGGATATGAACCGCAGAGATTAGACAGGAGCTGGATTCCACCCAAACCAAAATTCGAGATACTTCTTTCATAGCCAGAGGACTGTGAGTCCCTCCTTGATGATTGATGTATGCCACAGTTGTGACATTGTCTATCTGAAAACAAATGAACAACTCTCTCTTCAGAAGAGGCCAAGACTGAAGAGCTCTGAAAATTGCACGGAGTTCCAAAATATTGATCGGAAATCTCACCTCCTGAGATTCCCAAACCCCTTGTGCCGTCAGATACCCCCACACAGCTCCCCAACCTGTAAGACTTGCATCTGTTGAGATTATAGTCCAGGTCGGAAGAACAAGAAGCCCCCTGAACTAAACGATGGTGATCTGTCCACCATGTCAGAGAGTGTCGTAAAATCGGGTTAAAGATATTAATTGAGATATCTTTGAGTAATCCCTGCACCATTGGTTCAGCATACAGAGCTGAAGAGGTCGCATGTGAAAACGAGCAAAGGAGATCGCATCTGATGCGGCAGTCCTAAGACCCAACATTTCCATGCATAAGGCTACCAAAGGGAATGATTGTGACTGAAGGTTTTGACAAGCTGATATCAATGTTAAACTTCTCTTGTCTGACAAGGACAGAGTCATAGACACTGAATCTATCTAGAAACCTAAAAAGGTTACCCTTGTCTGAGGAATCAATGAATTGATTGGTAAATTGATCCTCCAACCCTCCAATCCTTGAAGAAACAACACAAGTCGATTCGTATGAGATTCTTCGAAAATGAGAAGACTGAGCAAGTACCAAGATATCGTCCAAATAAGGAAATACCAAAACCCTGTTCTCTGATTACAGAAAGAAGGGCACCGAGAACCTTTGAAAAAAATTCTTGGAACTGAGGCTAGGCCAAACGGTAGAGCCAAAAAACTGGTAATGCTTGTCTAAAAAGAGAATCTCAGACACTAAAAGTGATCTGGATGAATCGGAATATGCAGATACACATCCTGTAAATCTATTATAGACATATAATGCCCTTGCTAAACAAAAGGCAGGATAGTCCTACAGTAACCATCTTGAATGTTGGTATCCTAACATAACGATTCAATAATGATAGATCCGGAACTGGTCTGAAGGAATTGACCTTCTTTGTTACAATGAAGAGATAAAATAAAACCCCAGCCCCTGTTCCAGAACTGGAACTGGCATAAATACTCCAGCCAACTCTAGATCTGAAACACATTTCAGAAATGCTGAGCCTTTGCTATGTTAACTGGGACACGGGAAAGAAAAAAATCTCTTAGCAGGAGGCCTTAACTTGAAGCCAATTCTGTACCTTTCTGAAACAATGTTCTGAAACCAGAGATTGAGAACGGAATTGATCCAAATTTCTTTGAAGAAAACGTAATCTGCCCCATACCAGCTGAGCTGGAATAAGGGCCGCACCTTCATAGGTACTTAGGAGCTGGCTATAGGTTTCTATAAGGCTTGGATATATTCCAAACTGGAAATAGTTTCCAAACTGATACCGCTCCTGAGGATGAAGGATCAGGCTTTTGTTCCTTGTTGTGAGGAAAGGAACGAAAATTATTATTTACCCTGGAAAGAAAGGGAAAGCAAAGTTGACTTAGAAGACATATCAGCATTCCAAGTTTAATCCATAAAGCTTTTCTAGCTAAAATAGCTAGAGACATATACCTGACATCAACTCTAATGATATCAAAAGATGGTATCACCAATAAAATTATTAGCATGTTATAGAATAATAATAATGCTATAAAATTATGATCTGTTACTTGTTGCGCTAAAGCTTCTAACCAAAAAGTTGAAGCTGCAGCAACATCCGCTAAAAATATAGCAGGTCTAAGAAGATTACCTGAACATAAGTAAGCTTTTCTTAGAAAGGATTCAATTTTCCTATCTAAAGGATCCTTAAATGAAGTACTATCTGCCGTAGGAATAGTAGTACATTAGCAGGAGTAGAGACAGCCCCATAACCTTAGGGATTTTTGTCCCAAAAAACTCTAATCTGTCAGATGGCACAGGATATAATTGCTTAAACGTCTAGAAGGAGTAAATAAATTACCCAAATTATTCCATTCCCTGGAAATTACTTCAGAAATAGCATCAGGGAGATAAAACACTTCTGGAATAACTACAGGAGATTTAAAAACCTTATTTAAACGTTTACATTTAGTATCAAGAGGACCAGAATCCTCTATTTCTAATGCAAATAATACTTCTTTAAGTAAAGAACGAATAAATTCCATCTTGAACAAATACAAAGATTTATCAGCATCAACCTCTGAGACAGAAACCTCTGAACCAGAAGAACCATTATCAGTATCAGAATGATGATGTTCATTTAAAAATTCATCTGAAAAAAGAGAAGTTTTAAAAGACTTTTATGTATACTAGAAGGAGAAATAACAGACATAGCCTTCTTAATGGATTTAAAAAATAAAATCTCTTATGTTATCAGGAACACTCTGAAAATTAGATGTTGACGGAACAGCAACAGGTAATGTAACAGTACTAAAGGAAATTTTATCTGCATTAATAAGTTTGACATGACATGCAATACAAACAACAGCTGGAGAAACAGATACCAAAAGTTTATAGCAGATACACTTAGCTTGGTAGCTCCAGCACTGGGCAGTGATTTTCCTGAAGTATCTTCTGACTCAGTTGCAACGTGGAACATCTTGCAATATGTAAAAGAAAAAAACAACATATAAAGCAAAATTGATCAAATTCCTTAAATGACAGTTTCAGGAATGGGAAAAAAATGCCAGTGAACAAGCTTCTAGCAACCAGAAGCAATAAATAATGTGACTTAAATAATGTGGAGACAAAAAAGACGCCCATATTTTTTAGCGCCAAAAAAGACGCCCACATTATTTGGCGCCTAAATGCTTTTGGCGCCAAAAATGACGCCACATCCGGAACGCCAACATTTTTGACCCAAAACCGTCAAAAAATGACGCAACTTCCGGCGACACGTATGACGCCGGAAACAGAAAAAAAATTTTGCGCCAAAAAAGTCCGCGCCAAGAATGACGCAATAAAATGAAGCATTTTCTGCCCCCGCGAGCCTAACAGCCCACAGGGAAAAAGTCAAATTTTTTAAGGTAAGAAAAAATGATTGAAACAAATGCATTTATCCCAAATATGAAACTGACTGTCTGAAAAATAAGGAATGTTGAACATTCTGAGTCAAGGCAAATAAATGTCTGAATACATATATTTAGAACTTTATAAACAAAGTGCCCAACCATAGCTTAGAGTGTCACAGAAAATAAGATTTACTTACCCCAGGACACTCATCTACATGTTTGTAGAAAGCCAAACCAGTACTGAAACGAGAATCAGCAGAGGTAATGGTATATATAAGAGTATATCGTCGATCTGAAAAGGGAGGTAAGAGATGAATCTCTACGACCGATAACAGAGAACCTATGAAATAGACCCCGTAGAAGGAGATCACTGCATTCAAATAGGCAATACTCTCCTCACATCCCTCTGACATTCACTGCACGCTGAGAGGAAAACCGGGCTCCAACTTGCTGCGGAGCGCATATCAACATAGAATCTAGCACAAACTTACTTCACCACCTCCATCGGAGGCAAAGTTTGTAAAACTGAATTGTGGGTGTGGTGAGGGTTGTATTTATAGGCATTTTAAGGTTTGGGAAACTTTGCTCCTCCTGGTAGGAATGTATATCCCATACGTCACTAGCTCATGGACTCTTGCTAATTACATGAAAGAAATCATTCCTATTCTAATACCCCGTTTTTTTTATTTTGTGGGTTTGGAGGGGGGGGTTGTAATGTTAGGGGTATTTGTTTTTATTTGTTTGCAAAAGAGCTGTTAACTTTAGGGCAATGTCCTACAAAACGACCTTTAAAGGGTCCTTGGTAGTTTATTATAGATTAGGGTTTTTTTATTATTATTTTCAGACAGATTATTAGTTTTGAGCGCTATAGGGAAATTAACAACCGCAGCATTTTCAGCAGTATTTCACTTACTATAGCGCTGGTATTATGAGTTTAAAAAAAGCTGGAGTTTGCGGGCGAAATGGCAGCATTGAGCTCCATACCGCACACAAATACCAGCACTGCTTTGAGCTGCTGTTACGTGCTCATGCACAATTTCCCCATAGACAACAATGGGGAGAGCCGGCTAAAAAAAAGCCTAGCACCTGCAATCACGGAGTGTAAAGCTCCGTAACGCAGCCCCATTGATGTCTATGGGGATTTTTTTTTTATGTTTAAACCTAACACCCTAACATAAACCCTGAGTCTAAACCCCCCTAATCTGCTGCCCCCAACATCGCAGCAACCTACATTACTGTTATTAACTCCTAATCTGCTGCCCCCAAAATCACCGCCAAGTAACTACTTATTAACCCCTAATCTGCTGCCCCCAATGTCGCAGACACTATACTAAAGTTATTAACCCCTAAACCTAACCCTAAGCCTGACCCTAACCCTAACGTAACCCTAACTCTAACACCCACTAACTTTAACATAATTAAAATAATTCAAAATAAAAATTACAATTAATAACTAAATTATTACTATTTAAAACTAAATAAATACTTACCTGTAAAATAAAACCTAAGCTAGCTACAATATAACTAATAGTTATATTGTATCTAGATTATGTTTTATTTTTATTTCACAGGTAAGTTTGTATTTATTTTAACTAGGTAGATTAGTTATTGAATAGTTAGTAACTAGTTACTAACTACCTAGTTAAAATAAATACAAATTTACCTGTAAAATAAAACCTAACCTGTCTTACACTAAAACCTAACATTACACTAAAATTAAATAAATTACATTAATAAAATACAATTAACTAAATTACAAAAAAATAAACACTAAATTACACAAAATAAAAAAGAAATGATCAAATATTTAAATTAATTACTCGTAATCTAATAGCCCTATCAAAATAAAAAATCCCCCTAAATAATAAAACCCCTAGCCTAAACTAAACTTCCAATAGCCCTTAAAAGGGCCTTTTGCGGAGCATTGCCCTAAAGGTATCAGCTCTTTTACCTGGCAAATAAAAATACAAATATCCCCCCCACACAACCAACCCCCCAAATAAAATTCTATCTAAAAAACCTAAGCTACCCATTGCCCTGAAAAGGGCATTTAGATGGGCATTGTCCTTAAAAGGCCATTCAACTCTTTTACATTGCCCAAACCCTAAGCTAAAAATAAAACCCACCCAATAAACCCTTAATAAAACCTAACACTAACCTCTGAAGATCCACTTACAGTTTTGGAAGAACGGACATCAATGAAGTCCTCAATGAAGCCGGGAGAAGTCTTCATCCAAGCGGCAAGAAGTCATCATCCTGGTCTTCAACCAGACAGCATCTTCTATCTTCATCCTTCTGGCGTGGAGCGGGTCCATCTTCAAGACATCCAGCGCGGAGCATCCTCTTCATACGGTCCCAGCCTTACACTGAAGGTTCCCTTTAAGGGACGTCATCCAAGATGATGTCCTTTGAATTCCGATTGGCTGATAGAATTCTATCAGCCAATAGGAATTAAAGGGTAAAAACCCAATCAGCCAATGGGATTGAGCTTGCATTCTATTGGCTGTTCCAATCAGCCAATAGAATGCAAGCTCAATCCTATTTCCTCATCCTATATCCTATTTATTCACTTTGGAATTTTTCAGGATTTTAGTTATAGTGCTGATTCGGAAATTTGGATATTATGTGTATATATATATATATATATATATATATATATATATATATATATATAAATACAGTGTGTATGTCTGTGTGTGTGTGTGTGTATGTGTAAGTGTGTGTGTATAAAACAATATTAATTGTGAGGGGGGTGGAAGCCTTGATGAGTTCCCACACTTTTTTTGGAGGACTTGACCCTTGGCATATACCATTTAAACTAGCCACCTCCAGCAATATCACTACATTTGAAATGAATAGATGTGCATTAGAAAGTGGGTGCACAAAAAAGCCAATCAGTTGTGATTTACTCTGAATGTGAGTGCAAGCTAATGGGGGTGAGTCTTCCTTAGTTTTATTAGAGCTTTATGTTATGAGCTTGGTTTAGATTTGTTTATAATGCCCAGGAACCTAAATACCCAACATGTCGTAGGAATAGCTTTTAGTGTGTGTATGCAATCTGCTAAGCATATGGATGCTGAACTTGTGCACCCATATTTATATTTTGAAGATGCCTAGTAGGAATGTGTATCAAGGTATAAATAAGCAAAAACAATCATTCAGTTGTATACACTATATATCTGAGTGTTAGTGATTTTATATCATGTTCATGCATATAGGACCTGATATACAAAAACTCTCTGCTCAGGTAAAATATTCTAAAATGATACTCAACACTGCGAGATCCCTAGTGAAATATTCAAAAGGCAGATTTTGCTTTACTGCACCAAAGGGCTTCCCCTGCATTTCTGTATGTGAAGGAGAGACAAGCCCAGTGCATTATAGCACTGCATGACATGACAGTTCTGCTGCATTTACACTTTGTGCTTTCTATTTTATTTTATTTTATTTTACACTTCAGATTAAATTGTATTACATTTAAACTTTCACTTTCTTTTTTGTACTTTATTTTGAATACAGCAGTGTATTTAGGATTGTGACTTTTCAAATTCTGATTATGCCTTCACAGTTTCTGTGTAACTTTAACAAGGTAGGTTCATACTTTTTATATATGTGTGTGTGTATCTTTTATAAATTATAGACTAAGCAAAAGTAAGAGCCGATAGAAAAAACTGACCTAACTATACAAGGAGAATGCTGATGCTGTCAGTAATCACAGTAGCAAAGAGTGCTAAGAGTGTTCGATTTGAAAAAGCACCAGTACAGCATGAAACGCGTCAGTTGCCGTCACTCTCCTCATCTACGTTCCAGGTCACTGTCTTGTCCATTTGTTTGTTTGACTGTTTGCTTTTCATTGCATTCCAATAAAAAGGTATGTTTTAGAGAATATAGTGCTGACTTCACAGGGGCAGAACTCACTGAAATTTCTAAGAAAAAAAGGGATGAACCTGGAAATCCCAGAGAGATGAGATGCCTTCCATAGCAATGAAGCTCTCTGGGGCCCCAAATTTCAACACATTGACAAAACTGCCTTACTGGCCTCGTTGGCCTCGCAGTCTGTTGGTCTGTCAAGATTTTCTTTAAAAGGGGGCATGGCTAAGCAGTGCCGGCGAGCAGTGATGTCTCTCCCATAGAAGTCAATGGAAGTGTGATGTCACCAACTGTCAATATTTTGCTGCAGAGGGGGCCCTATTTGAAGTGGGCCTACACGGCACAGACAATGCGCTCACTGAAACTAAAAATTGTTTAAGTGTAGGTACACTTCATATATTGCCGTCGGGACCTAAGTTGTCTTGCCAGCTGATAGCTACCCTCCTCACAACCTGCACTTCGCTGATTCGAACATATCGCACTGATTTCGATGTACCTGAATCAAAGTGCAGCCTATTCCCACTAGCACACCCCGTTAACTCCCCGTAAATGCCTATACCTATATCACATCTAACTTACACTACTCCTGCTCCCCCTCGCTACCTCCCACCACTCGCCTACACCTACGTCAGGCTCGTTCGACATATCGGCGTATCCCTTGGAATATTTTGCCGCCTCGTAGCACTTTTGATCATCAAGGCCTGGAATACAAAATTTCACATGGGAGAAAGAAGGTAACTGGAGAATCCCTGGGGCTGATATAAAAGCTCCGTTTGCATCAATTCAAAATTAAACTTAAATGTTTTCACTACAATTTAATTTTCTTTTGTCTATATTTCAGTGTATATTACTTTATGTTAGTTAAAATAAGTGTATTGTGAATTTTTAGCAAACTTCACCTGCATACAGCTGGCGAAAAAAATCAGTGAGACCAGCTTGTTTTTTTTTTTAAATAAGTTTTTTATTGGGTGACAATTCAACAACATTCACAAACTGATATCAGATGGTAACAATGAAACCTGATAAGCATAAGATAATTCCAATAACATATATTTAACTCTTGCCGTCAAATTGTCCCCCCACTTTCTTTTCATTTTTCCCACCCTCCCCATTTGACGAACACCATCTCACCTTTATGACTATCTTCTTCCCCCCTGTCCTCCCCCCCCAGCATAAGGCCACTAAAATACTCCACCCTCCCCCCTTTTTCAACATTTCTTTGTCTTCAATATTTTAGGTCTTTTAGACTGTTTGAAACTCCTACCAGCTGTGACTCAGTTTCAAGCAGTGCTCTGCAGTTAAATACCTTCACATTCTGATGCTTAGCAGTGGACTCCTCCTTCCCCTGGGACTCACTTTCTCCTGTTTATCAGATTTACAGTATTTTCCATTCCCATCTCAGTTGTGCTGTTAGTATGTATTCTGAATTGCGAAAAGGATGTATTATTTGTTTTTGCACCTGTTCTGGCTGCTGTAGGATCAGCTTTTCCCATTTTCTCATGAATGCTTTGACCCTTACTTTAGCATCTCCCAAAGTGTCAAACTGCTCTATTGTCATCTGCTGCAGCAGCGACCTTTTGAGCTGTCCTAGTGTTGGCGGGTCTCTTTTTCTCCATTCTTTGAGGATTAATTTCCTCCCTGTGAGGATTATGTTATATATAAGTAGCTTCTGTATGCCTAGTTTAACTGGAAAGTCTAGGAGCACTATGGCCCTTCCATCCAGTTTGACCCTAGTAGAACTTATCTTGTTTATCCATCTTTCCGTCATGGCCCAAAATTTTGTCATTCGTGGGCAGGTCTCGAGTAAATGTGTATAGTCAGGGTTTGGCTGTCGACATTTGATGCAAAAATTATCCGCATCTTTCACCCACTTACTGTATACCCTAGGGATGATATGCGCCCTATGAATTGTTTTGGTATGCATTTCCCTTATGTCAGCTCCTATGGTGGCTTTTCTCACCTTTTCTACGCTATTTGTGATTTGTTCCTCTGAAATCTGTGTCTGCAGGATATCTGACCATTTGTCACTCAGGCGTGTCCTATGTCTCTGGTTTGGTATGTCTATTAACATTTTATAGATTGTGAAACAGAGTGACTGCCTTGTGAAGTCAAAGAGACTAGTTTAGATATTGGGTCAGTATGTTCTGTAAAGTTTATATGTTTCTGTAAATGTGTCACGTAGTGTTTGATTTGCAGATATGCATAGTGGTGTTGTCTAGGTAGTGAGTAATCTCTCTGTAGGTCTTGGAATGTATGGATTAGCCCGGTAGTCTCCGAGACCAACTGTTTAACTGAGTGTAAACCTTTGTCTTTCCATTGTTTAAATGGTGTGGTCGTCAGTCCTGCAGGAAAATCCAGGTTCCCTCCTATGGGTATGAATTTTGTGTGCATATGTGATACCCCCATCCACTTACACATTTTTTTTCCAGGCCCTAATTGATTCTCCAAAGAGGGGAGAGTCCTTGGTCATTGTATGTATTTTGTGAGTCTCCACGTGGGGTAACATTGCTAAAGACCATGGCTGTACCATACTGCTCTCTATATCTTTATGTGTGAAGTGACTTGTGTTACTTAACCAGTCTTGAATGTACTTGCTAGACGTAGCCCAATTATATAGTTCCAAATTCGGCAATCCAAGGCCCCCCGAGTGAACCGAACACATGAGTTTCTCCAGACTGAGCCTGTGTTTTTTCCCTGACCATATGAAATTTTCGAATTGTGTGTTTAAATGTTTCAAGTCTTTCTTATGTAATAGCATGGGAATCATTTGGAAGGTGTACATGATCTTAGGAAACAGAATCATTTTTATCAAGCATATCCTGCCCGACACTGACACCGGTAATGTCTTCCAATTTCTGAGATCCTCTACGATTTTACTAATGATCGTACCATCTGGAGGGGTCTTTTGATAAGCTTATCCCCAAGTATTTAATAGTATCGTCTAGTATTTTAAATTTGAATCCTAGGGAATCTCTATGGTCAAATGGGGAGAGCCACAGGATTTCGCTTTTATCTTTATTAATTTGGTACCCTGAGATCTTGCTAAAGTCCTCAATAATAGCCATCAACCGTGGTGTTTCTCTTTCTGGATCTGATATGAACAGCACCATATCGTCCGCATATAACGATAGGTGCAATGTCGCCTGCCCTACTCTTATTCCTTGCGTTTCATTCCTAATTCTATGGGCCAACGGCTCCATTGCCCAGTCAAAGAGGAGAGGGGACAGAGGGCAACCCTGTCTCGTTCCCCTCCGCAGTTGAAATCTTGGGGAGAGCGTTCCATTGATGATTACCGCTGCCTGCTCTGACTTATAGATGCTGGCGATCGACCCGAAGAAGGAGCCCCTAATTCCATATCTAGACAACGTGTGGAATAAGTGATCCCACAGCACCTTATCAAAGGCCTTCTCCACATCGCCAGCATGCACGCTTTTTGTGGTGGAGTGTCTGCGTTTCCCCAACGCTGTTCCAGTAATGTTGTAATACTAATTGTACTTTCCTGATGTTGAGGACCGATGATCTACCCTTGACAAAACCTGTCTGGTCGCTGTGGATCAGGGATGGCATTATGGTCGCTAATCGGTTGGCCAGTATTTTAGTGAAGATTTTATAGTCACTATTTAATAGTGATATGGGTCTATATGATTCTCTTACTGTGGGGTCTCTTCCTGGTTTTGGAAGGACACAAATATGTGCCTCTGTGTAACTGTTATTTTATCGAACAGTGTTGCTAGGGTGTTTGATACCTCCTCTCTCATCAGTTTGTAAAATTTGTTGGGTAAACCATTAGGCCCTGCCGTCTTGTTTAGAGGGAGGTGTCCTATTGTCTTGTGTATTTCCTGCGCTGTGATCGGTGCATTCAAGTGTTGGACATTCTCCTCAGTGATTTGGGGCAGTTTAATCCCTTCCCAAATTGTTCCCTGTTTCCCCTATCTACTGAGCGTGGTGTGTATAATTCTGTGTAGTATTCACTGAATGCCTGCTGTTTTTCAGATTCCGTAATCAAGGATTTACCTTGTATCTTCAATGTCGGTATTACGTTAGGTTTCCTTACTAACCCAGTAATATTAGCTAGAGTGCTACTTATCCTGTTACCATATCTGTAAAAACGTGCCCTTGCTTTAGTAATGGTCCCCTTAGCATTTTGAAGTAGGAATGTGTCCCTCTGCATTTTGACCCTTGTATACTTTTGTCTGTTCTCTACTTTAGGGGTTCTAAGATATTTATTATTTGCGTTTGTGACTTGTCTTAATAGTAGGTCCTCTCTTTGTTTGTATTTCTTGTTAACCCCTGATGCGTATGCCATGATTACTCCTCTTAGAACCGCCTTTGCGGTATCCCAGAATAAAGCCGGTGTTGATATGTGTGCTTTGTTGGCTTCTGCGTAGTGCAACCACTCCCCCTTAAGGTGATTTAGGAGATTAGGATCCCTGTGCAAATAATATGGGAATTTCCACCCCTCTCTTTTGGGTCGTCTGGAGCCCACCGCCATAGTCAGTGATATTGGTGCGTAGTCTGACAGTGTGACCGTGTCGATTTTGGTGTCCAGAATCTGCGTGCTCATGGTGGATGATACGAGAAAGAAGTCTATCTTTGATAATGTCTGTTTGGATGGAGATATGCATGTGAAGTCTCTATTATCTGGATGTCTAGCCCTCCATATGTCTGTCAGGTTCAGTGCCCTTTTAAATTTGTTTAGTATCCTGGTTTCTCTCTTGCAGTATGTGGCTGGGTGGTTTTTATTCCCTGGAATGTCTGGGTTGGGGAATCTGTCTGCCGGTACCTGTGGAGCTATGTTAAAGTCTCCCACTACCACTAAAGGTTTCTCCGTGTGTAATAATAATTTCCCTTGTAGTGTCTGCCAGAACTCAGCCTTTTTGTGTAAGGGGCCATATAATCCGCAGAGAGTGAATGCTTCTTGTTCCATTTCTATATTTAGGATGATGTATCTACCCTCATTGTCTATCTCCCTATGTGTTATCTTGTATGGTAACTGTTTCCTGAAAAGAATGGCTACCCCCCTTGCTCTTTTAGCCTCATATGGTGTGAAAGTGACTTCTTTGACCCAATTTTGTTGGAGTTTTCTGTGTTCCTCTTGGGATAAATGTGTTTCCTCCATTACTGCAATGTAAGCTCTTTGTTTTTTAAAATATTTAAGAATTGCCTTTCTCTTTATGGGTGATGTGATGCCACCCACATTCCATGCTACTATCTTAATCTGACCTAGTGACATTGTACAGTGAACGCTGTGTGTCACCTATGTGATATTATGTAAACTGTGCTTTGCTCTGATAAGCGCTTACCCGTACTGTGTTCAAGATGATTATTTAGAGATACCTATGGCCTACTTGGTCACCTTTTCTATATATTGTAGCGAGGTCCCAGGGGAGGCCCTGAACTGAGTCCAACCTGCTTGCAGAAGACAAGAGAAAAACAGTTTGAACAATAAATTTGAAGCTGTCCATTTCTTTGCCTTATTATAGTCCTTAAGTGAAGACCTTTGTTATTTCTTTTTTCTTTTCTTTTACTACAAGACTTGTGGTGGGCCCTGCCATATTTTGTGTAAAGTCTCTCCCTAGAAGAGTTTTAGTTCGATTTTCACGGCTCTGCCACTTGACGTTGTTCCCCTTCACCCTGCTGATTTTCACCTCCTACCACCTGCCGCAGATACTTCTGTACTTGACCCGTCGATTCAAAGAGTCTTGGGCCCTGAGGTGTTTGAATCCTTAGTTTTGCTGGATACAATAGTGCCACTGATATTCCTTTTTCCATAAGCTGTCTGCAATATCGAGAGAACTCCCTCCTCTTCCTGGTCACTTCTGCCGAGTAATCTTGGAAGATGTGCAGTTTTTTCCCCTCATGCTGAATAGGTCCAACTTGTCCGTATGCTCTTAACAGTTGTACTTTATCTTTAAAATTTAGATATTTTATCATAACTTGCCGAGGTGGTGTGTCTCTGTTATCCATTTCTCTTACCCTCCCAACTCTATGGGCTCTCTCCACTGTGCATGGAATATTGGCCTCTGAGCTGTAATATTTGTGGTAATGTAACCTCTGCAAAGCGTATTAATTCAGTGCCACGGACTGACTCCGGCAACCCCACAACCCTCAAGTTGTTCCTCCTCGACCTGTTTTCCAGGTCATCCACTCTTGCTAGTAGCACAGAATTTTGTCTCTGCAGTTGTGTAACATTCGTGGTGGTATCTCGTTGTCTAATCTCCGTATCTGTAATTCTTTTTTCGACCTGTGTCAGTGTTGTTGAGAATTGTTTAAACTCTGAAGATAAGGAGTCCATCCCATTTTGAAGCTGTTCAATCTTTGGAAGGAACAACGCAGATAATTGTGTGACTATAGGGTGGGTGTCTTTTAGTTGCAAGTCTATTATTGTATCCTCAGTGTTGGATTCTGCATGTATTTCTGCTAGTTGTCTTGTTTTACGCTCTGCGTGCTTGTTCTTAGAAGCCATTGTCTCTGGGGTTTTTTTTAAAACTATGATAGTATTTGTGCATGCAGCAGACTGAGGGTTGTTCTCTTTATCAAATCAGGAATCTGACTAGTAGTAAGTCCCAGGAATGTGTGTGTGTCCCTTTGCTCAGCCGCACCACTTGTATGTATGGTTGATATTGTGGCCCAATAGGGGTATCTGAAATCCTGGTATTATGTATTTACCCTCCAGCAGTGTCTCGGTCTTCACTGTGGTAGTATTGTCGCTTCAGTTAACTAAATGTAGATGTATTGGGGCCATAGGGGGAGTCAGGTCATGGGGCTCTACTCCTCATCTTGTGGTCTCATTTCTATATGTGAGTTGATGTTCCCCTTTGCAATACTCTTTTGATGATCCTCCAAAACCCAGATATTATGCTTTGCTGTACAGCCATACTGATGTGTGTAGTGAGATTCAGCTTTGAGGACTTAAAACCTTTAGACCAAGTTTTCTAGTTGTTGTGTCTTTTTCTGCCACCTGATGGCTGTTTGAGGGCCTATAAATTGTTTCCCGTGCACAGAGTGACCTCTGGGGTGATATTCCTTCAAAGTTCGTTTATTTTAAAATATGTGGACCCTGTGTTGGCCCCCCTAGCAATCGTCCCATATGACTCTTATGAGTGTGAGTCTTTTATTGGTAGCGTGTGTTTTTTAGAGTATTATTGTGCAGTATTTGTCGCACCACTTTAGTTTTATCTCCCCTGCCATGTGGAGCCGTGTCTGTGAGGTAGATTATCCCTCTGGTACTCACTGTCTCTTTGGATGCCAAACGATCCCCCCTCACTGATTCCTGTGGCCCTTGCTTTCCTCCGGTGTTCCACCTCCGCTTTTCTGCCTTTCCCTTTCAGGCAAGATGGCGTCGGCACTTCCACGCCACTGATGAACTGACTGTCTGGGTGCTGGGGCGATGAAAACTCCCTTCACGCTTCTTTGGCCGACACTGACCGGTCCTGAGGTGTTAAGGACCTTAGGGTCATGTAAGGCTTGTGCGTTGGAGCAGATTGAGCGGGTTTTTGAGGTCTTAGTGCCACTTCTTACCCGGAGCTCACAGTCTTTGCTCCCGGAAGTTCGAGACCAGCTTGTTTAAAATGCTTAGAAAATGTTATGAGACTTGTAAGAGAGCTTCAGACATACACTGGGAACTCTCCTGTTCAGCCAAGGGAACTACCCTGTCCCTCCCACTTTCTGAAACTGTCAGTTTGCAATGGAGAAAATACAAGGTGCAATGTAATTTGTAAAATATATGCAGAACTATATGATCCTAAGTTATTAAAGTAACACAGAAACATTCAAAGCATAATTATAATGTGTAAAATCCCTGCTAGATCAAAATTTAAGGGCTAGATTACAAATAGCACGCTAAATTATCGCCCGCCCGCAAATGGGCCATTACAAGAGCCCAGAAAATTAACCAGCGATCCGTACTTTGGTTAATTTTCAAAAATTTTCAACAGAAGATTGAATGCAAGGTACCCCTTTTATATAGGTGTACAGTTGCATTCCTATTGGCTGATTTGATTACTCAAATTCAAATCAGCCAATAGGATGAAAGCTTTTTCCTTTAATCCTATTGGCTGATTTTAATTTGAAGTATCCAATCAGCCAATATGAATGCAAAGGAACCCCTATATAAATGGGATACCTTGCATACAAGCTTCAGTGTGCGGCTGGAGACTGCATGAAGAGGGAGTTCCTCTCGCTGGGCTGAAGATGAGGACCGATGTCGCCGCCACCATCGCTGATGACCTCGCTGCCACCTCCTTGATGAATATAGAAGATGGACCCACGATGGATGAAGATGGAGCGGCGCCAGGATGAAGATGGAGCGCCGCCCATCATCATTGGTGAGTACCAATTGTGGGGTAAGATTTAGTTTTTTTTTGTGGTGCTTTTTTTATGGGCATTGAAAGAACTGAATGCCATTTTAAAGTCAATGCCCATCCAAATGCCCTTTTTGGGGCAATGGGTAGTTAAGGTTTTTTTATTTTAGGGGGGTGGGGTTGTAATGTTAGGGCTTAATTGTTTTATTTATTACAAAAGAGCTGTTAGCTTTAGGGCAATGCCCTACAAAAGGCCTTTTAAGGGCTATTGTTAGTTTATTTGTAGAATAGTTTTTTTGGAGTATTAGAATAGGAATATTTTTTATTTTTTGTAATTTCATTTGTTATTTTTTGTACGGTAGTTTTTTTTGATAATGGTATTTTTGTGTGTGCAAATGTTAGATTTTTTTACTTTTTGTAAAGGCTAGGTTTTATTTTTTGGTAATATTAGGTTTTTTATTTTTTGTCATTTTTTTTAAGTAACGTTAGATTTTTTTAGCGTAAGCTTAGGTTTAAATTTTATTTTACAGGTACATTTTTAGTTTTTTTAAGGTAGTTAGTATAGTTTTAATATAATTTATTGGTATTTTAATTGGGGCTGTTAGGGGGTGTTAGGTTAGGTGGTTTAGTTATTAGTTTATTACTGTGTGTTGTTAGGGGGTGGCGGTTTAGGGGTTAATAATTTATTTAGATATTTTGTGATGTGGGGTAATGGCGGTTTAGGGGTTAATATTTTATTTATGTAGTTTGCGATGTGGGGGGTGACAGTTTTGGAGTTAAAGCTTTTATTTAGTGTTTGCTATGTGAGGGATAGCGGTTTAGGGGTTAATCATTTATTTATGTAGTTTGCGATGTGGGGGTATGGCGGTTTAGAGGTTAACACTTTTATTTAGTGTTTGTGATGTGGGGGGATGGTGGCTTAGGGGTGTAATACTTTTATTTAGTGTTTGCAATGGGGGGGGTGGCGGTTTAGGGGTTTACAGTTTATGTACTTTGCGATTTGGGGACATGACGGATTAGGGGTTAATAGTGTAGTTTATGGGTGTAAGTGTACTCTGTAATGTATTTTTGTTGTGTTTTGTGAAAGAGTTTCCGCTGAATTTATGCAGAAAGGACTATTGCGGTAGCGCAATGGCGATTTCTCCCAACTTGTAATATCAGCGGAAGAAAAATGGATCACAAAATTGTCGTTGCGCATCACTTGTAATCTTGCCCCAAGGGTGTCCATGGTCCATGTTCCATGTAGTGTCATTTCACAACCACTGGTTACAACATGGTCCATACATAGGCTGACCATATGTCCCGTTTTGAAAGGGACAGTACCGTTATTTTATGTTTTTTTCCCCTGTCCCGTCTTTTCTTTATTAATAGTCATTTTGTCCCGTTTTGAGGGTTATCAGACCATGCGGGCAGCGCAAGTGTAATTTTTTATTGCACACACACCACTTTTTTTTTAACTGCAACCGGGTTGGGGTTGGGTGGCCGTGCCCACGTGATCCACAGCATGCAGTCTTCATGCAGTCTTAGCAGTCTATGCCGCCCGTGCTCTTCAAAATTAGGGGCATGTCATTGATAGGTGCCTATAAAGAGTCAGTGACAGCAGGTCAGTACTCAGTCGTGAGCTGTCAGACTGAGCCTAGGAGGGACACTGGTTACTGGTCAGCATGAGGGAAGTTAGATTACTAGCTAGCTCAGCTGCAGTAGTGCCAATACTTTACTAGTAACTTACACTCAGGACAGGCTCAGCACAGGGGTCGGCAGGAGTCGGACTAAAAATATCTGAGATTCAGTCAGTCATCATCTGGATCTGATGTGATGATCAATCATCTGCTTTTAGCCGCTGCCTCACCATCATCCGAATTATAGGCTGACCTGACCATCACCAGACACCAGAGAGATAATTCTTGTTGCCATCTTCTTCTTGTTTGTGTCACAGACGTGTGAAGTGAACATACAAACTAGTGTTATGGTCTGGTCTGGAAGTAGATCGATTCAACTGTCTACAGTCTATGTTCTGAACTTCAGCTTCTGCAAGAATTGTGCACAACCAAGGTAAGACCAGTGTCTGTGCCTGGCAATCAATTAAATTAAATTAATTGTCATTTATTATATCATATGCTTATTATTATAATGCTGCTGCAGTGCTGGTTGTAGTACAGGCGTTATAAAATAACGGTTATTATGAAGTAACTATGTAGTTCCACATTTTTATCAATTCTTCCACCATTTACATGTGTAACAATGATTTTGGGCAACTTGGCTAAAAAAAATCTACAACTACTATCCAGATATTCAAACCAAACGCAAGTGTAACAATGATTTTGGGCAACTTGGCTAAAAACAAATCTACAACTACTATCCAGATATTCAAACCAATCACAAGTTCAGAGGCTTTTACCCTTTAAAATCAGTTAATATGGGGGAATTTGCCTTGACAACATAGGATAATCTCACTTTTTTAAAGCATGTTTGTTGTTTGTATGATAAATTAAATTGTAATACTTTTGTTCACAAGCTTCAGAATCAGCTCTTCTTATTATATAAGCATGTTCTCTTTGATTTTCTTTGTTTAAACAACAAATTTGGCTTATCTGTTTAAAAGTGACAATGAGTCTGAGACAAGTTCCATAATATATATTAATATTAATGAATATTGTGGGGGGGGGCATGATGGATGTGATCTAATGGAGGGAACCTTCGTCATTGGATAAGTAATTTTATTTTCCTTAACAAGAGTTATAATAAAAAGCATTTTATAGGGTGTCTTTATAAGTCAGAACATTTGTGCTTTATTTTTATATAGATTTGCCAATTTTCTGTGTGCATCAAATTTTAAGTAAAAATAATTTCATATACATGATACATCAGCCCATGGAGTGTGAGAAGTTTTATTATATGGTGTTGAAAGACCGAAATTTGCTGTGTAAATTTGTTTCATCAGACAAATATTCAAGGTACAACCATGATAAAATACAGTCCCCCTCTAGCTCTACGTCTACCTAAAAAAAATTTGTATGAGTTCTTCTGTCACTGAAGGATAAATGTTGGCTCAATAGTTTAAATTCATGTCATAAAAGTTAACTTTTGTTAAAATCTTACTTTTTTTCATATAAATAAAGAATATTAACCCTGTCCCGTTTTTGACCGCTCAATGTCCCGTTTTTGTCTCAAGGAAATATGGTCAGCCTATCCATACACCCAGTAGCATGCTAGCATGTAGGTATTTTTAAGAAAATATTTTTTTAAAGACAAAAACTCAGCTTTTAAAATGTATGCACAGGAGGTGAGAATTGTTTGCATTTAAGAAAATCCTGCAATTAGGCTCTATATGGAAATACAATATAACACAATTTCACTAATAACCAGGTGCAGTATTCAATGATCCATGACCTCTTTAATAAGTTGAGACTGTAAATTCGAAAGGTTATGAGGCATTATTTACCTCATCTATCTATCTATCTATCTAAATTATTTCATCTATCTTTCTATCTATCTATAGATTTTTTTTTTTTTTAAATATCAAACTATGGAGCTCAAAATAATTCATAATATGAATGCCAAATACCAAAAGGATGACTTTGGACAACAGAGGATTATGAAGGCCTGGTTTAAACAAACAAACAACTACTTGGGATTTATTTAGTGAACTGAATCGACTTTTAACTTGACAATGATAAATTAATAATAAAAAATTGCAATGGAACTATAAAAAAAAATTAAAAAAATATGCCACTAAATGGAAAAATATGGCAGATTCTAACATCTTAACCAGAAACTAATGTATATTTTCCAAACGTCCGTTCATTTTGTAGCATGTATAGAATTGTTTGTATGTGAATTGAACATTAAAATGAAAAATTGCATTATAATGGTTATTATTTTCCTTGGAGCAGAAACTACAACCCACGAGGGAATGGCTTTCCTGCACTGCCTGTCTTTTTCTTTGGAAATAGCAGAAGAACAGAACACAAATAGCTTTTGCTTTCTTTATAAGCGAAGTAACAGTCTGATGTATTGATTACATTTTAAGGGAGACTTGAAGCGAAAAGTGAAAGAAAGTAAACACTTCTTTCCTCTGTAGTCTGGTTTGCTTTTGAAATTACCTTGAAGTTCCATATTTTCAGCATGGAAACTATTTTATCAAACACAATACTTACACAATAAAAAAGCATGCCTGAGAGCTATTCAGAGCTTTGAATGCAGGGAAGTGTACAGCAAAGTACCTTCCCTTTCACCTTTCAACTGCATAAAATTGGAGTTAAAATTAGAGTTAATGCAATGGGAAAGATAAGCACAGGGACTTGATGAACAAAAAAGGACTCAATTTACAGTGAAAGGAAGAGGATACAATGAAATGGAAGCTCTGAATTATTTTGAATTAAATAGCAGAATTGACAACATATAGAAGGGTTGGAAATTCCTCTGGATGAGTTAGGAATATAAGTTTGTGAGCAGTAAATAGTGGCAAGTTTCTAGACTGCATTGCTTTTCTGCACGTGAGGAGATGTAAGAGGGTTTATTAAAGAACCAATAAATACAGTATAATTGCATAACTAACAAGTGCATAATCAAAATACAATGCATAGCACTGACTCAATTTCAAATAAGCAGTAGATTTTTTTCTGATGATTCCTCCCCCCCCCCAATTTGACTACCCCTGTATCTTGTGACACCCATTAGCCAACCAAAGAGTAGTATACTTATACTCTGTGAACGTTTGCACATGCTCAGTAGGAACTGGTGCCTCAGAAACTGTGGATATAAAAAGAATGTAAAATTTGATAATGGATGTAAATTGGAAAGTCTGTTAAAACTGCATAATCTATCTGAATCATGAACATTTAAATTTGACTTTAGTGTCCCTTTAAAAGGACAATAAACACATTATATTTGCAACACTTTCCTGCAATCTTCCAATAGATTAAAATATCATCACAGTCTGAATATTATTAGGAGAGATTAATACCGTTTGCTACAACTGTTTATCAATGGTCAAACTCCACCTATCACATTTGTTATGTGGATGAGCCAATCTGCATATGAGTGGATGAGCCAATCTGCATATTTGTTATGTGGATGAGCCAATCTGCATTTTTGCTGGTGCCATTGTTTGGCACCAGCAAAAATGATAAGATAACAAACTGCAAAATAGGAGCATTGCAATGCTATACTTCTAAACCTTGTAATGTGCTATTTCAATTTTCAAAAATGGAAAATCCACAATTTTCAGAAATTAATTTACATGAAAAGGGAAAGGAGAATCAATAGTGAAAATATAATGCAAAAATATTTTTCTATGCATTTTATATGTCTTTACTGTTTCATTAATTGTTTGTGTCAGTTGGTCACAGCCAGAGGCAAATTTTGTGTTAGTTAGGCGTAAGGCTCAAATATGAGGCCCCTCAACACAAAACAAAATACAAAAATCAGCCAAATAAATCTGAATAAGAATTGCTCTAAATTTTGCTGAAATCTGTTTCTATGTGCATTAAAGTTCGCTCAAACCCTTCTTATGGGTTTTGGCAAATATTCAACTTCAACTAATTCTCAAAGTTGCTCCCCAAAGAAGTACATTAAGTGCTAGATTATAAGTGAAGTGCAAATGGTCTTGTGCTAGCGATATAATCTTTTTGCGAGCAGTTTTAATTGCTCTGATATGACTAAGCTGAGCGAAATCCTTACCGGGATGTCAGATCTGCGGTTAACTGTTTTCTGAAACCAAAAAGTGTCACAAAACACATAGAAAAATACACAAAGCACACGTACACTCATAATAACACCATCTAATAAAAATTATATAAAAAAAAAATTGCACAAAAAAGTTATAAGGGCTCAATGATAGGCGATCTCGGGTGTTAGATAAAAAAAAGCTGCCAAAGTACTTTCACATAGAGATACATGCAGATACATTGCTAAATTTACAGTAAATACAGTATGTATTTACTGTAAATACTTCACATTCTAATGTTTTACACATAGCAGAATATGTTCTATGTATTTATAAATAGATATTCTTATATATATCTGTATATATTTATCTATACCTATATATAATCATCTATATATATAGGTATAAATATATATTTGTTTAAAAAACCATCATATATATGTAGAAATAAAAAAAGAATAAATAGAACATATTCCGTTATGTTAAGAAATTTTGACTATGAAATATTCATATTTTCATGTCGGTTTAGCGCAATTTCGAAAATGCTATAGTGTTTGTGGGAGAGAGTGGGGTGTTTTTTTCCACTTTTTTTTTCTCCATTGACTGCTATGGAGGAATGCAAAAACACGATCTTGATTTTTTATTTTAAGCATGATTTTGGTAACAAACGGCTTCTACAAGTTTTGTCTAACTGCAGTCAGACTTTCTCAAGAAGAAATGTTCCGTTAGTTAATTTCCATTCTGTTATACATATAACCTAGTGCAATTACACCATCTAGTGATCACTTTTAGTATTCACTCGTCATAGGTGTATATATACATAAAGCTACAATTTATTATTTGTGACCAATACATATATTCAAAGTAATTTCACTAGCAATATTTTAAAACAAGGATATACTAAAAATAATATATATTTGTTTTAAAATATTTCACAAAAGAACTACACCTATGGGACAAATAACCTTCTCAAACAGATGTTAACAAGAGTTTCCATTGAGTTGCGCTTATACAAGTGTTTTAAATGTGAGTGCATTATTTTACTTGCACAAGGAAGCACATTTTAATATTAAATTACCTTGAATCGGAGTTGTGCTGTGATTTGTATTTTACAGTCTCTCTTCTTGTATGCAAGGCTCTAGCGGCAGCACCATCTATAACCAGTCCATGGGGCCGATTTAACAAGGCCTGTATTGCCCCTAATGTAACTGTTTCTGCGACCGGAAACAGAAGTTAAGAAGCAAATACCACAAGGCTCACAACTCCAGACACCAAGCCCATTTTTAATAAGCCACTATGTTCCTGATGTTTGGGTTTCACATAGGTAATTATTTAATGTAAATAAGATTTATTAAAGAATTACTTAGCAGGACCATGATGAAGACATTACCTTTATGTAAAGTTTTATCATTTAGGAGCCTATGGAAGCGCACTCTCTCACCTTAACGTGCGCTGGTATTACAAAGTGGACTGCAAATATCACTTTTATGAAAGATATATTTAGCGCACCACTTGTAATCTCGCCCTAAGTGAAGAATTTTTTACAGTGTTATAATAACTAAACAAACAAAAATATATTTTTTTCATTCTTTTTAATTATCCAAGTCATAAATTAAACAGATAATATGCACACATTTGACGGCATTGCCCCGTAAGTTTCAGCAAAGCAATAAAAAAAATATGGGGAAAATCCATTCCAACAAACATTAGTTATGCATTGAATAAACTATTTTATAGTGATGTTTACATTAAGAAAATAATATTTTTTAAGTGCAATCAATCTGTGGTCCATTGAATTATAACAAAGTAGATATTTATACACTATATGGTCAAAAGTACATGGACACCCCTACTAATAATTGAGTTTAGGTGTGTAGGCCACATCCATTGCTAACAGGTGCATACAATTCAGCACAAAGCCAAAGATCTCCATAGACAAACATTGGTTTGGAGAGCTCAGTGACTTTAAACAATGCCATCTTTCCCACAACTCAGTTTATGACATTTCTGCCCTACTAGATCTGCCCCAGTCAACTGTAAGGGATATAGTTGTGAAGTGGAATCATCTAGGAGCAACAACAGCCCAGCCGCAAAGTGGTAGACTACGCAAACTCACAGAGCGGGGCAGCCGAGGGACCTTCTTTAATATGAACTAGAAATTTTCTTGAATACAATCCAAAATGTGTTGATAGACCAGACCTGCTTGAATATATATATACACCATCACACATGGGGCAATATATATACCATCACACATGGGGCAATATATATATATATATACCATCACACATGGGGCAATATATATATATATATACCATCACACATGGGGCAATATATATATATATATATACCATCACACATGGGGCAATATATATATATACCATCACACATGGGGCAATATATATATATATATATATATATATATATATATATATACCATCACAAATGGGGCAATATATATATATATATATATATATATATATATATATATATCATCACACATGGGGCAATATATATATATATATATATATATATATATATATATATATATATACCATCACACATGGGGCAATATATATATATATATATATATATATATATACACCATCACACATGGGGCAATATATATATATATACCATCACACATGGGGCAATATATATATATACATACCATCACACATGGGGCAATATATATATATATATATATATATATATATATATATATATATATATATATATATATATATATATATATATATATATATATACCATCACACATGGGGCAATATATATATATATATATATATATATATATACCATCACACATGGGGCAATATATATATATACCATCACACATGGGGCAATATATATATACCATCACACATGGGGCAATATATATATATATATATATATATATATATATATATATACCATCACACATGGGGCAATATATATATATATACCATCACACATGGGGCAATATATATATATATATATATATATATATATATATATATATATATATACCATCACACATGGTGCAATATATATATATATATATATATATATATATATATATATATATATATACCATCACACATGGGGCAATATATATATACCATCACACATGGGGCAATATATATATATATACCATCACACATGGGGCAATATATATATATATATATACCATCACACATGGGGCAATATATATATATATATATACCATCACACATGGGGCAATATATATATATACCATCACACATGGGGCATATTTATCAGGCTCGCCGGTAACAGAAGTTATGAAGCAGTTGCTCCATAACTTGTCCGCCTGCTCTGAGGCGGCGGACAGAAATCAAACCGATCAAATATGATCGGGTTGATTGACACTCCCTGCTAGCTGGTGCAATGATAAATGCCGACAGCGTATGCAGTGGACATGATACGCTACATCATATCATGCTGCACTTTAATAAATATACCCCATGATCTGTTGGAAAACAGACTGAATTTTGGGATAAATTGGCATGTCACCAATTTATCAAATGGCGGTTGGACATAATTCGCTGAAGCGAATCATGTCCGCCCGACATTGCTAAATGCCAACTTGCATACGCTGTCTGCATTTATCATTGCACAAGCATTTCTTGTGAAATGCTTGTGCAATGCCGCTCCTGCACATTTGCGGCTAATTGGCCGCTAGCAGGGGTGTCAATCATTCCTATCGGATCGGGATGATTGCAGTCCGACACCTAAAAGGTGGCGGAGAAGTTAAGGAGCAGCAGTCTTACGACCGCTGCTTCTTAACTAAGGTTTCCAGGGAACCGGAAACCTTGGGCGTAGAAAGCAGCATCCGCTGCTTGATAAATCTACCCCTTTGTGTTAACCAGTAATCCATTATCAAGATTATTCAGAGCTCCAGGAAAAAGGGTTCAAGGTAATTCTCTTCTCTCTTGGGAACTAGAAATATTAAATAAAATTACAATCAGAGAGTTGTGTGCTATAGAGGGTTCGAAATGAACACAACAAAAGTTGTGTTATTTCACCCTCCATAGCGCTGCCATTACGAGTTTTGAAAAGCCGCCTTGTGCGTGCGATATGGTTGCATTGAGCTCCATACTGCACAAAATACAAGTGCTGCTTTGATGTGCTCGTACACGCTTTCCCCATAGACATCAATGGGGAGAGCGTGTTAGAAAAAACACCTGCGGTTGTGAAATGAAAAGCTCTGTAACGCAGCCCCATTGATGTCTATGGGGAAAAAAAGTTATGTTTAAACCCTAACATAAACCCCACGTTTAAACACCCCTAATCTGCTGCCCCCGACATCGCCAACACCTACATAAACTTATTAACCCCTAATCTGCCGCTCCCAATATCGCCGCCACCTAAATAAAGTTATTAACCCCTAATCTGCTGCTCACGTTATCGCCGCCACTATACTAAAGTTATTAACCCCTATTCCCCTGCACCCCAACATCGTCCACATTATAATAAAGATATTAACCTCTATTCCACAGCTCCCCGACTTCGCCGCCACTAAATAAAGTTATTAACCCCTAAACCTCTAGCCTCCCACATCACTACCACTAAATAAACCTATTAACCCCTAAACCGCCAGGCCCCCACATCGCAACAACCTAAATTAAACTATTAACCCCTAAACCTAATCCTAAACCTAACCGTATCCCTAAACTTAACCCTAACCCTAAACTCACCCAAAACCTAACACCCCCTAACTTTAACATAATAAAAATAGAGATAAATTAAAGTTACAATTATTAACTAAATAATACCTATTTAAAGCTAAATACAAACTTACCTGTGAAATAAAAATAAAACGTAAGCTAGCTACAATATAACAGTTATATTGTAGCTAGCTTAGGTTTTTATTTCACAGGTAAGTTTGTATTTATTTTAACTAGGTGGACTAGTTAGTAAATAGTTATTAACTATTTACTAACTACCTAGATAAAATAAATACAAACTTACCTGTGAAATAAAAGTAAAACCTAAGCTGCCTTACACTAAAACCTAACATTACAAAAAAAAAAAAACCTACCATTACAAAAAATAACAAACTAACGCCTAGATTTAGAATTCTGCGTTAGGGTTAAAAAGCAGCGTTAAGGGGTCCTAACGCTGCTTTTTAACGCCCGCTGGTATTTAGAGTCAGGCAGGAAAGGGTCTACCGCTCACTTTCTTTCCACGACTCGAGGCTACCGCAAATCCCCTTACGTCAATTGCGTATCCTATATTTTCTATGGGATTTGCCTAACGCTGGTATTACAAGTCTTGGAAGAAGTGAGCGGTACAGCCTCTACCGCCAAGACTCCAACCGCAAAAAAAGTCAGTAGTTAAGAGTTTTATGGGCTAATGCCGGAACATAAAGCTCTTAACTACTGTGCTATAAAGTACACTAACACCCATAAACTACCTATGAACCCCTAAACCGAGGCCCCCCCACATCGCAAACCCTATAATAAAATGTTTTAACGCCTAATCTTTGAACTCCTAACATCGCCGACACCTATATTATATATATTACCCCCTAATCTGCCCCCCAACGTCGCCGCCACCTACCTACACTTATTAACCCCTAATCTGCAGACCGGACATCGCCGCCACTATAATAAATGTATTAACCCCTAAACCGCCACACTCCCGCCTCGCAAACACTATAATAAATTTGATTAACCCCAAATCTGCCGTCCCTAACATCGCCGCCACCTACCTACAATTATTAACCCCTAATCTCCCGCCTCCAACGTCACCGCTATTATAATAAAGTTATTAACCCCTAAACCTAAGTCTAACCCTAACCCTAACACCCCCCTAACTTAAATATAATTTAAATTAAACGAACTAAATTTACTATCATTAAATAAATTATTCCTATTTAAAACTAAATACTTACCTATAAAATAAACCCTAATATAGCTACAATATAACTAATAGTTACATTGTAGCTATTTTAAGATTTATATGTATTTTACAGGCAACTTTGTATTTATGTTAACTAGGTACAATAGCTATTAAATAGTTAATAACTATTTAATAGCTACCTAGTTAAAATAATTACAAAATTACCTGTAAAATAAATCCTAACCTAAGTTACAAATACACCTAACACTACACTATCAATAAATTAATTAAATAAATTACCTACAATTATCTAAACTAAAATACAATTAAACTATAATAATAAAAAAACAAACACTAAATTACAGAAAATTAAAAAAAAATGACAAGAAGTTTAAACTAATTACACCTAATCTAAGCCCCCTAATAAAATAAAAAAGCCCCCCAAAATAATAAAATGCCCTACCCTATCCTAAATTACAAAGTAATCAGCTCTTTTACCAGCCCTTAAAAGGGCTTTTAGCGGGGCATTGCCCCAAAGTAATCAGCTCTTTTACCTGTAAATAAAAATACAATACCCCCCAACATTACAACCCACCACCCACATACCCCTACTCTAAGATCCACCCAAACCCCCATTAAAAAAACCTAACACTAACCCCCTGAAGATCTCCCTACCTTGAGTCGTCTTTACCGAGCCGATCCGAATTCTTTATCCAAACGGGGCAGAAGAGGTCCTCCATCCGGTTGAAGTCTTCATCCAAGCGGGGCAGAAGAGGTCTTCCATCCGATTGAAGTCTTCATCCAAGCGGAATCTTCTATCTTCATCCATCCGGAGTGGAGCAGCAGCATCCTGAAGACCTCCGACACGGAACATCCATCCTGGCCGATGACTTCCCGACGAATGACGGTTCCTTTAAATGACGTCATCCAAGATGGCATCCCTCAAATTCCGATTGGCTGATAGGATTCTATCAGCCAATCAGAATTAAGGTAGGAAAAATCTGATGCAAATATCAGCCAATCGGATTGACCTCACATTCTATTGGCTGATCGGAACATTTATTTAAATATAATATAATATTAATTTATTTTATTTTAATATAATATTATTTTATTTTAATATAATATGATATTATTTTATTTTATTTTAATATAATATTATTTTATTTTATTTTAATATAATATATTATAATATTATTTTATTTTAATATAATATAATATTATTTTATTTTAATATAATAAAATATTATTTTAATTTATTTTGTTTTAAAATAATATAAAATAATTTAGTTTAGTTTATTTTAATATAATATAATATTATTTTATTTTATTTTAGTTTAATATAATATAATATAATATTTTATTTTATTTTAATATAATATAATATTATTTTATTTTTATATAATATAATATTATTTTATTTGTCGTCCACATATCTCAACCAAAAATTAACATGTTTTACAAATAAGTCATTCTGGTACACAGTATCCATCTCCCATTTACCTAGATGCAAACACGCATACGTTGGTGCACAAGTGGCCCCCATGGCAGTCCCTCTTAGTTGTTTAAAAACTTTATTATCAAACATGAATACATTATTATTCAAAATAAATCTCAAAAGGTCAACTACCAATTCAGTGTGTTGCTGAAACCTAGGGCCTCTGCTAGACAGAAATTCCTCGCAGGCTTTTATTCCGATGTCATGGGGGATAGAGGAATACAAGCCTTCCACATCCAGAGTGACCAAAATCGATCCCTCTTCAACTGGCATATCATTAATTCTTCTCAAAAAATCAGTCGTATCCAAAACAAATGATGGTAATGTTCCAAGAAACAGACGGAGGGCATGGTCAATATACCGACCAACATTACAGGGTTATCTACCATAAGGTACCAAAATTCAGTGTTAGTTATAGTCCCATCATTTCTGGCATCATTAAGAATCGTAAATAGTTTTGATTGCAAATTAGATATTGGATTGAAACCAAGTTTCAAATACTGATCCTTATCAGATAATTGTCACATCACTTCTTTGTAATACATTGATTCATCCCACAGAACAACATTGCCCCCCTTGTCGGCAGATTTAAACACGACGTTGGGGGCCTCTTTGAGATCTTTCAAGTTTAATATAATATATCAATTTACAAGCCATCGGGACTCCTGATTCTTTCTCTGTATGCTAATACCAGTAAGTGTCAAGCTCTGGATGTCTTTTTCTACTAATTTGACAAACAAATTGACAGGTGGGGAGAAAGACAGCTGGGGCATATATGTAGATCTTTTTTTGAAGTGAGATGATAGTTTAAAGGGCAATTCTACCTCAGATGTTAAAAATGAAGCATCCTGAGAAGTAGATTCTTGATACAGTTCATTCAAGTCCTGTAGTGCTAATTTATCCTCAGTTGTGAGGCTCAAATCATCAATCACATTTTTAGCTTTGTTTTTAAACATTTCAGAGAGAACCACTCTTCTAGCAAATCTGTGAAGGTCTTTCAGAAAAGTAAATTTATCAAATCCATTCGTTGGACAAAAAGAAAGTCCTCGTTTGAGAACACTTAAATGGCAATTATTTCGTTTAAATGTAGACAAATTAATTACTTGTAAGTTATCATCTGAAACAGCAGAATTTAATAAGGCCTTCTGCCCCTCCGACCCCTTGGTAAAAAGTTCTGTGGTCTCTCTGAACTCCGATTGAATTCCCTGTACCTGGTCTGGCGATACGGATACCGTCTTCCTCCAGTATCTATATTTGTCCCTATTCCATCTCTTCCTGCCCCCTCTCCTTCTTGCAGAGGAGTGGGGCCAGAACGTACATCGTTTTTTGAGAGATGGATATCATGTTCTGAATCTGAACAATCAGTTCCAGAATCATAAGACCCACGAATCTGTCTATAAGTGTAAACCTGCTTTTTTCTATAATCCTCCTGGTCTCTTACCAACTTTCTACCTTTCCGTAGTTTAATCTCAGATTGTAATCTAGCAATTTGGTCCTTCATTTTACTATTTAATTTTGTAAAATTTGAATTTTGTTCAAATCCATTAACAACAATAAGAGCCTCATCAACCTCCAATTTAGTTTTCTCCAATCTTTCTTTATTTCTTACAACCATTTTTTTCATCAGAATAATGGAATGGTAGTCTTGTGGAACAAGAAACAGACGGAGGGCATGGTCAATATACCGACCAACATGTTCAACAAGACTACCAATGCCAGAAATAGGCATTACAGGGTTATCTACCATAAGGTACCAAAATTCAGTGTTAGTTATAGTCCCATCATTTCTGGCATCATTAAGAATCGTAAATAGTTTTTATTGCAAATTAGATATTGGATTGAAACCAAGTTTCAAATACTGATCCTTATCAGATAATTGTTGCATCACTTCTTTGTAATACATTGATTCATCCCACAGAACAACATTGCCCCCCTTGTCGGCAGATTTAAACACGACGTTGGGGGCCTCTTTGAGATCTTTCAAGGCTTTCCTTTCCTTTTTTGTTAAATTGTCATTGACAATACCAGTAAGTGTCAAGCTCTGGATGTCTTTTTCTACTAATTTGACAAACAAATTGACAGGTGGGGAGAAAGACAGCTGGGGCATATATGTAGATCTTTTTTTGAAGTGAGATGATAGTTTAAAGGGCAATTCTACCTCAGATGTTAAAAATGAAGCATCCTGAGAAGTAGATTCTTGATACAGTTCATTCAAGTCCTGTAGTGCTAATTTATCCTCAGTTGTGAGGCTCAAATCATCAATCACATTTTTAGCTTTGTTTTTAAACATTTCAGAGAGAACCACTCTTCTAGCAAATCTGTGAAGGTCTTTCAGAAAAGTAAATTTATCAAATCCATTCGTTGGACAAAAAGAAAGTCCTCGTTTGAGAACACTTAAATGGCAATTATTTCGTTTAAATGTAGACAAATTAATTACTTGTAAGTTATCATCTGAAACAGCAGAATTTAATAAGGCCTTCTGCCCCTCCGACCCCTTGGTAAAAAGTTCTGTGGTCTCTCTGAACTCCGATTGAATTCCCTGTACCTGGTCTGGCGATACGGATACCGTCTTCCTCCAGTATCTATATTTGTCCCTATTCCATCTCTTCCTGCCCCCTCTCCTTCTTGCAGAGGAGTGGGGCCAGAACGTACATCGTTTTTTGAGAGATGGATATCATGTTCTGAATCTGAACAATCAGTTCCAGAATCATAAGACCCACGAATCTGTCTATAAGTGTAAACCTGCTTTTTTCTATAATCCTCCTGGTCTCTTACCAACTTTCTACCTTTCCGTAGTTTAATCTCAGATTGTAATCTAGCAATTTGGTCCTTCATCTCACTATTTAATTTTGTAAAATTTGAATTTTGTTCAAATCCATTAACAACAATAAGAGCCTCATCTACCTCCAATTTAGTTTTCTCCAATCTTTCTTTATTTCTTACAACCATTTTTTTCATCAGAATAATGGAATGGTAGTCTTGTTGAACATGTTGGTTGGTATATTGACCATGCCCTCCGTCCGTTTCTTATCATCATTTGTTTTGGATACAACTGATTTTTTGAGAAGAATTAATGATATGCCAGTTGAAGAGGGATCGATTTTGGTCACTCTGGACGTGGAAGGGTTGTATTCCACTATCCCCCATAACATCGGAATAAAAGCCTGCAAAGAATTTGTGTCTAGAAGAGGCCCTAGGTTTCAGCAACACACTGAATTGGTTGTTAACCTTTTGAGATTTATTTTCAATAATAATGTATTCATGTTTGATAATAAAGTTTTTAAACAACTAAGAGGGACTGCCATGGGGGCAACTTGCGCATCAACGTATGGGTGTTTGCATCTAGGTAAATGGGAGATGGATACTGAGTACCAGAATGACTTATTTGTAAAACATGTTAATTTCTGGTTGAGATATGTGGACAACATATTTCTAATTTGGGAAGGTGACTGCATTTCGTTATTGAAATTCTTGGAAGAATTAAATCATAATAGCTTCAATATACGATTAACGATGCATTATAGTCAATCTGAAATTGATTTCTTAGATATCAAAATTAGAAATGTGAATAATCTTTTGGTTTCTGAGAATTTCCGAAAAGCAATTGCTACTAATAGCTTGCTCCTTGTGAGCAGCCACCATCCCCAACATCTGATTGAAGGAATACCTAAGGGGCCGTTTTTACGCCTGCGGCGAAACTGCTCATCCAAAGAGAAATTTGATGTACACGCACAAATGATGCAGAATAGATTTTTAGAGCGAGGGTATTCAAAAAGGAAGATTAATCAAGCAAAGATTTTTGCAAGAAGAGCAAATAGAGAGGATCTATTGTTCAATAAGACAAAAAATTCAGATTCTGTCATACGTATGACTACTACTTACAATTGTCACTGGCAATCCATTAAGTCGATTTTACAGAAACACTGGCCAATTTTGCTAAGTGATGAAAGCATTGCAACTGAGTTGGGGAGCTAATACTCTAATGAGAGGGCGCTAAAGCTAAAGTAACTTGACACACCTAATCATATAAATAATACATACAATTGAAGATAAAGAATATACAATTTTACTCAGTGTTTTAAAAGATATCAGGGACGTCTCCCTAATAAAGATACATGGCTCAGTACAAAATAAAAAACAATAAAAATCGATAAAAATAACAATATTACAAATATCTTTAAGGAATACCACCCTATTATAAAATATTGCGCAAAAAATATATCAAAAAATAGAGATTTGTTAAAAAATTTTGTTGAAAAATAGAATACGGGTTTGTAGGTTTCGATCACTACATATATATCTTATGGTGAATCTTCAACTTATAATGTCCCTTTTTCCGGAGTTAGTCCAATGGAACTTTCTGATAATACAACAGGTGTTAGTTCGATATAGCTTTGCTGGTAGTTTTGTAAGTGTAACTTTCACTCTATAGCTGTAATATGTAACAATGTTCCATTTGTTATATGTATATAACAGTATCTGTTTAAGTACACCAAAGTGTATTATTTTATGTCTTTTGTATCCGTATATCACATCTGAATGTGGACAATTATAACAGTGACTCACGTAATGTTGCAGCAGCTACGGTCAGATTGCTGCTGGTGTCGGTCTGATTGCCTTTAGCACGCCGCTCTTTGCGTATGTGAGGCTTGTCAACCTTAGGCTTTTCGTCCTCCGTAAAAAGACTCACCGCTCCTTGCGTATGAGAGTCCTGCTGGATCCCGACTGACAGCCCCTGGGATGTAGGACACGCCGTTTCCTGCGTGTGAATGATCCGCTGTGTCCCGGTTCAAATAAATGGATGGTTTGAGCAAACACCCGCTCTTAGCGTATTACACGCGCGGGCTAAAACTAGGTACCTAGTGTAGTGGGTTCTTGGCAGGCGAGCAACTTCCTCCTTCTACCCAAATCTGACAGCCAAAAGAGCCATGAATATAAGGGATAATCTGGTTAAAAGTCAATTTAAATCGTCTATCCCTATAGGGAATTGGTTACATAAACACATACCCAATGGAAATTTACCCTGTGGCAAGTGTGTAACCTGTGAATTTATGAAAAGGATGAAAGTATTTTCTGGTAATTGCCAAAAAGAATTTTGCATTAACCATTTTTTTAATTGCAACACAGAAGGGGTTGTTTATTTACTCGATTGCTCGTGTCCCAGGTTTTACGTGGGCAAAACGAAGAGGATCTTTAAGGATCGGATCAAAGAGCATCGAGATGACTTTAAAGGCGAGGTGCAAACGAGCAGTGTAGCCAGGCACTACCAAGAGAAGCACAATAGTAATCCTAGTTGCCTAAGGTTTTCAGGTATTGATAAGGGTATTTTACATGGAAGAGGAGGAGACAATGACAAGTGTCTCCTCCAAAAAGAATGTAAATGGATATATACCCTCAATACACTTTCCTCAGTAGGTCTCAATGAAAAATTAGACATGGCCAGTTTCATCTAAAAATAGTTCATAGTGTTTATAATACAATAAAAAAACAAAATTTATGCTTACCTGATAAATTTATTTCTCTTGTGGTGTATCCAGTCCACGGGTTCATCCATTACTTGTGGGATATTCTCCTTCCCAACAGGAAGTTGCAAGAGGACACCCACAGCAGAGCTGTCAATATAGCTCCTCCCCTAACTGCCACCCCCAGTCATTCGACCGAAGACAAGCAAGAAAAAAGGAGAAACTATAGGGTGCAGTGGTGACTGTAGTTTAAAAATAAAAAAACACCTGCCTTAAAATGACAGGGCGGGCCATGGACTGGATGCACCACAAGAGAAATAAATTTATCAGGTAAGCATAAATTTAGTTTTCTCTTGTAAAGGTGTATCCAGTCCACGGGTTCATCCATTACTTGTGGGATACCAATACCAAAGCTTTAGGACATGGATGAAGGGAGGGACAAGGCAGGAACTTAAATGGAAGGCACCACTGCCTGTAAGACCTTTCTCCCAAAAATAGCCTCCGAAGAAGCAAAAGTATAGAATTTGTAGAATTTAGAAAAAGTATGAAGCGAAGACCAAGTCGCCGCCTTACAAATCTGTTCAACAGAGGCCTAATTTTTAAAAGCCCATGTGGAAGCCACCACTCTAGTGGAATGAGCTGTAATTCTTTCAGGAGGCTGCTGGCCAGCAGTCTCATAAGCTAAGCGGATTATGCTTCTCAGCCAAAAAGAAAGAGAAGTTGCCGAAGCCTTTTGGCCTCTCCTCTGTCCAGAGTAGACAACAAACAAAGCAGATGTTTGACGAAAATCCTTTGTAGCTTGTAAATAAAACTTTAAAGCATGAACCACATCAAGATTGTGTAAAAGACGTTCCTTCTTTGAGGAAGGATTAGGACATAATGAAGGAACAACAATCTCCTGATTGATATTCTTATTAGATACTACTTTAGGAAGAAACCCAGGTTTAGTACGCAAAACTACCTTATCTGCATGGAAAATCAGATAAGGTGAATCACACTGTAAAGCAGATAACTCTGAAACTCTTCGAGCCGAGGAGATAGCTACTAAAAACAGAACTTTCCAAGATAAAAGTTTAATATCTATGGAATGCAAAGGTTCAAACGGAACCCTTTGAAGAACTTTAAGAACTAAATTTAAACTCCATGGCGGAGCAACAGGTTTAAACACAGGCTTGATTCTAACTAAAGACTGGAAAAACGCCTGAACGTCTGGAACCTCAGCCAGACGTTTGTGCAAAAGAATAGACAGAGCAGAAATCTGTCCTTTTAAGGAACTAGCTGACAATCCCTTCTCCAACCCTTCTTGGAGTAAGGATAAGATTCTAGGAATCCTGACTTTACTCCATGAGTAACCCTTGGATTCCCACCAATGAAGATATTTACACCATATCTTATGATAGATTTTCCTGGTGACAGGCTTTCGAGCCAGAATTAAGGTATCAATGACCGATTCAGAAAAACCACGCTTTGATAGAATCAAGCGTTCAATCTCCAAGCAGTGAGACGCAGAGAAATTAGATTTGGATGTTTGAAAGGACCTTGAAGTAGAAGGTCCTGCCTTAGCGGCAGAGTCCATGGTGGAAAGGATGACATGTCCACCAGATCTGCATACCAAGTCCTGCGTGGCCATGCAGGAGCTATCAAAATTAATCTTGGCAATAAGACGAGGGAGCAGAGGAAACGGTGGAAACACATAAGCCAGGCTGAAGGACCAGGGCGCTGCTAGAGCATCTATCAGAGCTGCCTTGGGATCCCTGGACCTGGACCCGTAACGAAGAAGCTTGGCATTCTGACGAGACGCCATGAGATCCAGTTCTGGTTTGCCCCATAGTTGAATCAACTGGGCAAATACCTCCGGATGGAGCTCCCACTCCCCCGGATGAAAAGTCTGCCGACTTAGGAAATCCGCCTCCCAGTTCTCTACTCCTGGGATATGGATAGCTGAGAGATGGCAAGAGTGAACCTCTGCCCATAGAATTATCTTTGAAACCACCAACATTGCCAGGGGGCTCCTTGTTCCCCCCTGATGGTTGATGTAGGCTACAGTCGTGATGTTGTCCGACTGAAATCTGATGAACCTGACTGCAGCTAGCTGAGGCCACGCCTGAAGAGCATTGAATATCGCTCTTAGTTCCAGAATGTTTATCGGAAGGAGGGTTTCCTCCTGAGTCCACAAACCCTGAGCCTTCAGGGAGTTCCAGACTGCACCCCAGCCCAGAAGGCATCTGTCGCCACTATAGTCCATTCTGGCCTGCGGAAACTCATTCCCCTGGACAGATGGACCCGAGATAGCCACCAGAGAAGAGAATCCCTGGTCTCCTGATCCAGATTTAGCAGAGGGGACAAATCTGTGTAATCCTTATTCCACTGATTGAGCATGCAAAGTTGCAGTGGTCTGAGATGTAGACGGGCAAACGGAACTATGTCCATTGCCGCTACCATTAAGCCGATTACTTCCATACACTGAGCCACTGACGGCTGAGAAGTGGAATAAAGAGCACGGCAGGAAGTTAGAAGCTTTGACAACCTGACCTCTGTCAGAAAAATCTTCATTTCTACTGAATCTATCAGAGTTCCTAGGAAGGAAACTCTTGTCAGAGGGGAGAGAGAACTATTTTCTTCATTCACCTTCCACCCGTGAGACCTCAGGAATGCCAGAACAATGTCCGTATGGGACTTGGCGATTTGAAAAGTCGACGCCTGTATCAGAATGTCGTCTAGGTAAGGAGCCACCGCTATGCCTCGTGGCCTTAGAACCGCCAGTAGGGACCCTAGAACCTTCGTAAAGATTCTTGGTGCCGTGGCTAACCCGAAGGGAAGAGCCACAAACTGGTAGTGCCTGTCTAGGAAGGCAAACCTGAGAAACCGATGATGATCTCTGTGTATCGGAATGTGGAGATAAGCATCCTTTAAGTCCACGGTAGTCATATATTGACCCTCCTGGATCATAGGTAGGATGGTTCGAATAGTCTCCATCTTGAAGGATGGGACCCTGAGAAATTTGTTTAGGATCTTGAGATCCAAGATTGGTCTGAAAGTTCCCTCTTTTTTGGGAACTATAAACAGATTTGAATAGAATCCCTGCCCCTGTTCCTCCCTTGGAACTGGGTGGATCACTCCCATAACCAGAAGGTCTTGAACGCAATGTAAGAATGTCTCTCTCTTTATCTGGTATGCAGATAATTGTGAGAGATGAAATCTCCCCTTTGGAGATGAAGCTTGGAAATCCAGAAGATATCCCTGGGAAACAATCTCCAGAGCCCAGGGATCCTGGACGTCTCTTGCCCAAGCCTGGGCGAAGAGAGAAAGTCTGCCCCAACTAGATCCGGTCCCGGATCGGGGGCTACTCCTTCATGCTGTCTTAGAGGCAGTAGCAGGTTTTTTGGCCTGCTTTCCCTTGTTCCAAGCCTGGTTAGGTCTCCAGACTGGCTTGGACTGGGCAAAAGTTCCCTCTTGTTTTGCAGTAGAGGAAGTTGAAGCTGCGCCACTCTTGAAGTTTCGAAAGGAACAAAAATTAGTCTGTTTGGTCCTTAATTTGTTGGACCTATCCTGGGGAAGGGCGTGGCCTTTTCCTCCAGTAATATCAGAAATGATCTCCTTCAGTCCAGGCCCGAATAGGGTCTGCCCTTTGAAGGGGATTTTGAGAAGCTTAGACTTTGAAGTAACGTCAGCTGACCAGGACTTAAGCCATAGCGCCCTACGTGCCTGAATGGCAAAACCTGAATTCTTAGCCGTTAGCTTTGTTAAATGAAAAACGGCGTTAGAAATAAATTAATTGGCTAACTTAAGAGCTTTAAGCCTGTCTAGGATATCATCCAACGGGGTCTCCACCTGTAGAGCCTCCTCAAGAGACTCGAACCAGAAAGCCGCTGCAGCAGTGACTGGGGCAATGCATGCAAGAGGCTGGAGAATAAAACCTTGTTGTATAAAGATTTTCTTAAGGAAAACCTCTAATTTTTTATCCATTGGATCTAGGAAAGCACAAGGGTCCTTGACGGGCATAGTTGTACGCTTAGCTAGGGTAGAGACTGCTCCCTCCACCTTAGGGACCGTCTGCCACGAGTCCCGTGTAGCGGCATCTATGGGAAACATCTTTTTAAAAGCAGGAGGGGGAGAGAACGGTACACCTGGTCTATCCCATTCCTTCGTAATCATTTCTGAAAACCTCTTAGGGATTGGAAAAACGTCAGTGTAAACAGGCACTGCAAAGTATTTGTCCATTTTACACAATTTCTCTGGGACTACAATGGTGTCACAGTCATCCAGAGTCGCTAAAACCTCCCTGAGCAACAAACGGAGGTGTTCAAGCTTAAATTTAAATGCTGTCATTTCAGAGTCAGACTGAAGTAACGCCTTCCCTGAATCAGAAATGTCACCCACAGATAGAAGCTCTCCTGCTTCGGCTTCTGTACATTGTGAGGGTATATCAGACATAGCTACTAAAGCGTCAGAAAGCTCTGTATTTGTTCTAGCCCCAGAGCTGTCTCGCTTTCCTTGTAACCCTGGCAGTTTGGACAATACCTCTGTGAGGGTATGATTCATAACTGCCGCCATGTCTTGTAAGGTAAACGCATTGGACGCGCCAGATGTACTTGGCGTCACTTGCGCGGGAGATATAGGTTCTGACACACTGGGAGAGCTAGGTGGTTTAACCTCCCTTTTGTCAGTGTGAGAAACCTCTGGTGATAAATCTTTTATAACTTATAGAAAGGTCAGTGCATTTGGTACACATTTTAAGAGGGGGTTCCACAATGGCTTCTAAACATAATGAACAAGGAGTTTCCTCTATGTCAGACATGTTTAACAGACTAGTAATGAGACCAGCAAGCTTGGAAAACACTTTAATAAATGTGAAAAAGCAATTAAACAAAAACGGTACTGTGCCTTTAAGAGAAAAAAACTACCACATAAACTGCAAAACAGTGTTAAAAAGTAGTAAACTCTACGAAATGTTTACAGTGTGTATAAGAGACCAAAGCAGCATTGCACCCACTTGCAAATAGATGATTAACCCCTTAGGCCCCAAACCGGATTACAAAAACGGTAAAACCGTTAAAAAAACAGTCAAACACACTGCCACAGCTTTACTGTGGCTCCCACCTGCCCTTAAACACGATTTTTGCAGGAAAAACCCCTCTATAGTGGTCCTAGATGCCAGAGGACTCCTTTAGGGAAGCTGGATGTCTCAGTCTGAATATCAACTGCGCATAAAGTGCACGAAAATAGGCCCCTCCCACCATGCACTCAATGTCAGAGGGCCTTAAAAAAGTACTCCTAGGAGTAATCTAACAAGCCATGTGGAAAACTAGGCCCCAAATAAAGATTTATCACCCTCAGAGAAAAAAGTTTTTTCTGTAAGTTATGCAAACGTTTTTACACTAAGTAATATGAGAATTAACATGAATATTACCCTTATCTTGTAAGCATGATCCCAGTCATTGTTAAATCACTGTATCAGGCTTACCTCAAATATACCAGGCACTGTCAGCATTTTCTAGACCTTATCATCTCTCTAGAAAAAATATACTGAACATACCTCAAAGCAGGTGATCTGCAAACCGTCCCCCCAACTGAAGTTTTCTTTCCATACTCTTCAGTTATGTGTGAGAACAGCAATGGACCTTAGTTACAAACCGCTAAGATCATCAACCTCCAGGCAGATTCTTCTTCCAATTTCTGCCTGAGAGTAAAACAGTACAACGCCGGTACCGTTTAAAAATAACAAACTCTTGATTGAAAGTAAAAACTACACTAAGTCACCACATATCTCTTGATACTTCCTTTCTTGTCGAGAGTTGCAAGAGAATGACTGGGGGTGGCAGTTAGGGGAGGAGCTATATAGACAACTCTGCTGTGGGTGTCCTCTTGCAACTTCCTGTTGGGAAGGAGAATATCCCACAAGTAATGGATGAACTCGTGGACTGGATACACCTTTACAAGAGAAATAATAGTACTGTCCAATATGACATTTTAAATGTGTTCTCCCTCTGCAGAAGTATTGATTGTAGATATGTGTACACTAAGGTCATATTATGTTCGCAAGATGATTGGTGAGCTCGTTCTCACAATTCTTTATTCTCTATTTTTATTCTCTATTTTTGTTCTAATAACAATTTTCAATTCATATAGCTGTACCATTGACTCGTGATATGAGTATTGGACGCCATACGAAATTTGGTCAAGTAATGCTTAAATTTTCTAAGATGACATATGAAAAATGAGGATTGTGCACTTTGACATTTTGTTTCATGATTGTATATACATTTAGCGTTTTTCTGATTTGTTTAGTATTACACATGTTAATAGGAGGTGGAGCTCTTTGCCAATATAATCTCCAATAGCAGGGCTCAGATCCATCAGCCCTGAGGAAGCCCCGTCTTTCATGTGACGTTGGGGGTGAAACGATCGTAGGCATTGGATCGCTCAAGCACGTGACGTACCCGGAGTTGAAGGCACGCTGTCTATCCACGCCATGTGTCTTTCGGCGTTTCAGTTCACATCGCATCTAGCAGCAGCCAGTGAATTATAAGGAGCATTACAGCAGGAATTTAAAACAACCACTTTTGGATTACAGCTCCTAATTCTGGATACAGATAAGTGTATTGATACACATAACTTTCTACTATATCGATGTTTGAAAACTCTGGCTAGTCCGCAATTTGTGGAGGGTCATCCTGGTTTGACTTTGCTTGCACAGAGACACAACGATTATTGGGAACTGTCATCATACCTGTTTGATTGCTGCAATATACGATTTTTACACAATGCTAGGGTCTATTGTACTGCTGGCTAGGCTGTGAAAATTTGCAATATTTATTATACAGTTGCACATCGTTAGTATTCTACCAGACTTAGATCCCAGTATTTAACCTGCCCAGTATTATCCCTTGTATATTCTTGGATACTGTGCGCAGCATGGGTGTAGTATGTGTGGGGCACTATCCGGATGATGAGTACATTGACATGAGGATAAAAAGGTGTGCACACCTTTAGGGCACTGTTTTCTGTCACGTGACTTGGTGGTATATTACAAATGTGATGTTATGATATATATTTACTGGTTATCTATGGTTTGATATGGTAACCTTGTGAGATATGATACGGATCAGAGATGTAGCTTCTATGTTAGCATATTAAATTTTGCTTGATTATTTATAAGAGTGCTTGATTCCCTATCTTTAGTATGGTTTAAATGTCCCATTTCCTTTCTTATAGTTTTCAGTAAAGAATATATATATATATATATATATATATATATATATATATATATATATATATATATATATATATATATATATATATATATATATATATATATATATAGGTATCCAAAACACCAGAACTCGCCCACAGAGGAAAACTGCCTGGGTGCAAATTTGTAGAAAATATTTAGCCAGAAGAAAATGCACTCTCAGGACTTTCATAAATAAGTTACTTTTATTTTTGTAACGTTTTCGGAGGTCTTGCCTGATGAATGAAGGAGGCAAGACCTCCGAAAACGTTACAAAAATAAAAGTAACTTATTTATGAAAGTCCTGAGAGTGCATTTTCTTCTGGCTAAATATATATATATATATATATATATATATATATATATATATATATATATATATATATATATATATATATATATATATATATATATATATATATATATATATATAATATAAAACAGCATCTAATAACCTGAGAAATTACTGATGTTGACTTTAGTTTCTTGTGAGATGTTAGCACTTTCTGACAAGTTTGTTTTACTTAAAGGGACAGTCAACACCAGAGTTTTTGTTAAAAAAAAGAGATAATCCCTTTATTACCCATTCCCCAGTTTTGCATATCCAACACAGTTATAATAATACACGTTTTACATCAGTAATTACCTTATATCTATGCCTCTGCAAACTTTCCCCTTATTTCAGTTATTTTGACAGACTTGCATTTTAGCCAATCAGTGCTCGCTCCTAGGTACCTACGTGCGTGAGCTCAATGTTATCTATATGAAACACATGAACTAATGCCCTCTAGTGGTGAAAAACTATCAAAATGCATTCATATGAGGCGGCCTTCAAGGTCTAAGAAATTAGCAAAAAATGAACCTCCTAAGTTTAGCTTTCAACTAAGAATACCAAGAGAACAAAGCAAAATTGGTGATAAAAATAAATTGGAAAGTTGTTTAAAATGACATGCCCTTTTTGAATCATGAATGTTTATTTTGGACTTGACTGTCCCTTTAAGTTCAAGTTTTTAAAATTAGCTTCTTGATTTCACTTCACTAGTTTAACTGCAATCTATATATCATATGACTTATGCGATGAACAAAATGTTGGGTAATTTTTTTTATGACTTTTCATAGGCCTAGATTTGGAGTTTGGCGGTAAAAGGGCTGTTAACGCTCCGCAGGCTTTTTTCTGGCCGCACCATAAATTTAACTCTGGTATCGAGAGTTTAAACAAATGCTGCGTTAGGCTCCAAAAAAGGAGCGTAGAGCATTTTTACCGCAAATGCAACTCTCGATACCAGAGTTGCTTACGGACGCGGCCAGCCTCAAAAACGTGCTCGTGCACGATTCCCCCATAGGAAACAATGGGACTGTTTGAGCTGAAAAAAAAACCTAACACCTGCAAAAAAGCAGCGTTCAGCTCCTAACGCAGCCCCATTGTTTCCTATGGGGAAACACTTCCTACGTCTGCACCTAACACTCTAACATGTACCCCGAGTCTAAACACCCCTAACCTTACACTTATTAACCCCTAATCTGCCGCCCCGCTATCGCTGACCCCTGCATATTTTTTTTAACCCCTAATCTGCCGCTCCGTAAACCGCCGCAACCTACGTTATCCCTATGTACCCCTAATCTGCTGCCCTAACATCGCCGACCCCTATATTATATTTATTAACCCCTAATCTGCCCCCCTCAACGTCGCCGACACCTGCCTACACTTATTAACTCCTAATCTACCGAGCGGACCTGAGCGCTACTATAATAAAGTTATTAACCCCTAATCTGCCCTCCCTAACATCGCCGACACCTACCTTCAATTATTAACCCCTAATCTGCCGAGCGGACCTCACCGCTACTATAATAAATGTATTAACCCCTAAAGCTAAGTCTAACCCTAATACTAACACCCCCCTAAGTTAAATATAATTTACATCTAACGAAATAAATTAACTCTTATTAAATAACTTATTCCTATTTAAAGCTAAATACTTACCTGTAAAATAAATCCTAATATAGCTACAATATAAATTATAATTACATTATAGCTATTTTAGGATTAATATTTATTTTACAGGCAACTTTTTAATTATTTTAACCAGGTACAATAGCTATTAAATAGTTAAGAACTATTTAATAGTTACCTAGTTAAAATAATAACAAATTTACCTGTAAAATAAATCCTAACCTAAGATATAATTAAACCTAACACTACCCTATCAATAAATTAATTAAATAAACTACCTACAATTACCTACAATTAACCTAACACTACACTATCAATAAATTAATTAAACACAATTCCTACAAATAAATACAATTAAATAAACTAGCTAAAGTACAAAAAATAAAAAAGAACTAAGTTACAAAAAATAATAAAATATTTACAAACATAAGAAAAATATTACAACAATTTTAAACTAATTACACCTACTCTAAGCCCCCTAATAAAATAACAAAGCCCCCCAAAATAAAAAATTCCCTACCCTATTCTAAATTAAAAAAGTTACAAGCTCTTTTACCTTACCAGCCCTGAACAGGGCCCTTTGAGGGGCATGCCCCAAGGATTTCAGCTCTTTTGCCTGTAAAAAAAAACATACCATACCCCCCCAACATTACAACCCACCACCCACATACCCCTAATCTAACCCAAACCCCCCTTAAATAAACCTAACACTAAGCCCCTGAAGATCTTCCTACCTTGTCTTCACCATACCAGGTTCACCGATCCGTCCTGGCTCCAACATCTTCATCCAACCCAAGCGGGGGTTGGCGATCCATCATCCGGTGCTGAAGAGGTCCAGAAGAGGCTCCAAAGTCTTCCTCCTATCCGGCAAGAAGAGGACATCCGGACCGGCAAACATCTTCTCCAAGCGGCATCTTCAATCTTCTTCCATCCGGTGAGGAGCGGGTCCATCTTGAAGCAGGCGACGCGGATCCATCCTCTTCTTCCGTTGTCTCCCGACGAATGACGGTTCCTTTAAGGGACGTCATCCAAGATGGCGTCCCTCGAATTCCGATTGGCTGATAGGATTCTATCAGCCAATCGGAATTAAGGTAGGAATTTTCTGATTGGCTGATGGAATCAGCCAATCAGAATCAAGTTCAATCCGATTGGCTGATCCAATCAGCCAATCAGATTGAGCTCGCATTCTATTGGCTGTTCCGATCACGGGGCGGACTGTTGTTAACTAAACAGTCATCGATTTGCTGCTCTTCGGCTTTTTCCCTGCTTTATTTATACCCTGTCACTAACCACCGCCACTATACTAAAATGTTTAACCCCTAAACCGCCGCTCCCCGACACCGCCACAACTAAATAAAGTTATTAACCCCTAAACCGTCGCTCCCTGAGCCCACCGCAACTCTAATAAACTTATTAACCCCTAAATTGCTGCTCCTGGAGCCCGCCGCCACCTACATTATGTTCTTAACCCCTAATCTGCCGCCTCCTACACCGCCACCAACTACATTATGTTATTAAACCCTAATCTGCCGCCCCCTACACCGCCGCCAGCTACATTATGTTACTAACCCCTGTCCCGCTGCTCACGGAGCCCACCGCAACCAAATAAAGTTATTAACCCCTAAACCGCCAGCCCCCCACATCGCCATAAACTAAATTAACCTATTAACCCCTAAACCTAACAACCCGCTAACTTTATATTAAATATTAACTCATCCTTATAATGAATTTAAACTTACCTTTAGATTTAAATTAAACTATATTAAACTATTAATTAATCTACCCTAACTGTTATACTAAATTACATTAAATTATATTAAACTAATAATTAATCTACCCGAACTATTAAACTAAAATTACATTAAACTGCAAATTAAATTAACTATATTATATATTTAAAAACCTAACCCTACTCAAATAATTTTAATCTACAATAAAAAATTACAAAGTTACAAAAAACTAACAACTAAGTTACAAAAAATAACAAATACTAAGTTACACAAAATAAAAAAGAAATTATCAAAGATTTAAACTAATTACACCTAATCTAAGGGCCTTATGAAAATTAAAAAGCCCCCCCAAAATAAAAAAAAAACCTTAACCTACAATAAACTACCAATAGCCCTTAAAAGGGCCTTTTGCGGGGCATTGCCCCAAAGAAATCAGCTCTTTTACCTGTAATTTTTTTTTAAAAACCCACCACCCACACAACCTACTCCCCAAATAAAATACTATCTAAAAAAACCTAAGCTCCCCATTGCCTTGAAAAGGGCATTTGGATGGGCATTGCCCTTAAAAGGGCATTTAGCTCTATTGCATCCCAAACCCTAATCTAAAACTAAAACCCACCCAATAAACCCTTAAAACATCCTAACACTAACCCCTGAAGATCCACTTACAGTTTTGAAGATCTGACATCCATCCTCCAAGAAGCCGGGAGAAGTCCTCATTGAAGCCGGGAGAATTCTTCATCTAAGCGGCAAGATGTCCTCAACGAAGCTGGCAGAAGTGGTCCTCCAGACGGGCAGAAGTCTTCACCCAGACAGCATCTTTTATCTTCATCCTTCCGGCGAGGAGCGGGTCCATCTTCAAGACATCCGGCGTGGAGCATCCTCTTCTTCCGATGACTCCCGACGAATGAAGGTTCCTTTAAGTGAAGTCATCCAAGATGGTGTCCCTTAGATTCCGATTGGCTGATAGAATTCTATCAGCCAATCGGAATTAAGTTTTAAAATATCCTATTGGCTGTTGCAATGAGCCAATAGGATTGAGCTTTCATCCTATTGGCTGTTTCAATCAGCCAATAGGATTGAGCTTGCATTCAATTGGCTGATTGGATTTTTTCAACCTTAATTCCGATTGGCTGATAGAATTCTATCAGCCAATCGGAATCTAAGGGATGCCATCTTGGATGACTTCATTTCATCGGGAGTCGTCGGAAGAAGTGGATGTCTTGAAGATGGACACGCTCCTCGCCAGAAGGATGAAGATAGAAGATGCCGTCTGGGTGAAGACTTCTGCCCGTCTGGAGGAGCACTTCTGCAGGCTTCGTTGAGGACATCTTGCCGCTTGGATTAAGACTTCTGCCAGCTTCGATGAGGACTTCTCCCGGCTTCTTGGAGGATGGATGTCGGATCTTCAAAACTGTAAGTGAACCTTCAGGGGTTAGTGTTAGGATTTTTTAAGGGTGTATTTGGTGGGTTTTAGTTTTAGATTAGAGTTTGAGCTGCAATAGAGCTAAATGCCCTTTTAAGGGCAATGCCCATCCAAATGCCCTTTTCAGGCCAATGTGGAGCTTAGTTTTTTTTAGATAGTATTTTATTTGGGGGGTTAGTTGTGTGGGTGGTGGCTTTTACTGTTGGGGGGTTGTTTGCATTTTTACAGGTAAAAGAGCTGATTTCTTTGGGGCAATGCCCCACAAAAGGCCCTTTTAAGGGCTATTGGTAGTTCATTGTAGGTTAGGGTTTTTTTTATTTTGGGGGGCTTTTTTATTTTCATAGGGCCTTTAGATTAGGTGTAATTAGTTTACATCTTTGATAATTTCTTTTTTATTTTGTGTAACTTAGTGTTTATTTTTTTGTAACTTAGTGTTTGTTATTTTGTGTAACTTAGTTAGTTTTTTGCAACTTGGTAATTTTTTATTGTAGATTAAAATTATTTGAGTAGGGTTAGGTTTTAAAATATATAATATAGGGGGAACTTCCGGGCAGCGGCCATGTTCAGTCGCATTGCTGCGTGCTGCTACAGCTTTTCTTTGCAAATCTCCAAAATACACTTTTCTGCAGAGCATTCTGCATAAATGACTACTACCATTGCTTTATACTTTGGAAGCTACAACTTTTTATTTCTACAGCTAACTGAATCGCTGCTGGCATCAGCGCCTGGAGCCGTCACAAGATCTCGGCCTTACTCTATACCCCCCGGCGGGACGCCATTGGCCCTGTCGTTAAGCTGCACATAGTGTGCTTTTTTGACCATATATTTTATCTAATCTGCCTGACTACAGACTTCTATAAAGAAATATGGAAAGCGCTATCGATGTCTTAAGGGAGCTGAGTCGTATCCTAGCACATCATCACGCTGCCTTTGAAAATGTCTTACACACTGCATTCAAATCTAATGGCTCCCGCTTACCAGACATAGACACCAATGATGAGCCTGCTCTAGGGGAAAGACGGAGTGACAGAGTTTCGGAACCTCAACTTCTCCCCTGCACTCAGAGTAACAATGAGAGTACAAAGGAATCCTGCACCGCGTTGCTAGCATTGAAAAACGAGACACCGGCTGGTGGATGTGTTGGCCCTGCCATGAACATTACTGCTGCGACATTGAATACCTACCGGGATGTAGCGGTTAGAGGACAAACCCTATCAGTGAGCATAACAACGGAACCGCATACATCCGAAGGACTCCCGATTGCACACTCCCCGCAAGATCTCAGAAAGACAGTACCGCAAACCGCAGGTAACTTTACGCGGAGCACTTCATCCAGGCGGCAGAGAGTGATGCAGTATCTTCGAGTACCTACCTTGCCCATCATCTCTCTGTATGCAGTCCTACCACATTTGCAATGGGACCCTGGTATCTGTAGCAAGATGTCACTGCAAGCTGGACTGTGTTCAGGAGGATATTGAGCCCAGTAACGTTGCGGTTATACTACCGCTATTATGCCCTATGTTTTCAATGTTTTACTACTGAGGCTTTGTTATCATCTAAGGTTTAAGCTCAGCTTGTCTAGGGTGCACATTTCGAGGCCCCAACACCTATGACACATTAACTGCTTTTAGTACCATCTTGGGATTTCCTTAATGTTTACCATCACCTATGTTCTTACATATGTTGCTTGTTGTTCTGCATGATGCATCTGCACAGTTACAATTTTTAAGGCTATTTCTACACATACTTCCTTACTAGGGGGTGCTTTAGACACTCTTTATGCTTCTGCAGAGATGATAAGTTTAGAAACACAGTTACTGTACCATCTATGCTATGTAAATTTATATTGAAGTTTCATTTGAGCAATGTATATATTTGAAATGTGCATATCATCACTAAGACTTATTTGGCTAATAGTTATAGGCTCCTTGAACTACCTAGAATCTACTTAATGAGAACTCTGTGATTTCATAATAGTACCTCCTGCTCATATGAGGACATCAAGCTCAGTGACATAATAGGAATTAATATATTTGAGCAATCTACCTACCTGGAATGTCCATATAATTATTTTAGGTCCCTCTGTCCCCTACTTGTAGGTCCTGGTTTATTGCTTTACAATATATACAGGGGTACGCCCATTCCTTAAATGTTGTTTTCTTATATACTCCTTTATTGCCTCTCGCTAGAAAACGCATTCAGCCCTTTTTTCAGTTATGCCCTAACATTTATTATAGCCTTTGAACCCCCTCTACTCCTATAATGTTTTATCGAACCATGTCAAGGTGATGTCCTGCTGCCAGCGGCCGAGGTAGCGGGATAATTGTTCACCTTTTTATCGCTTTAGTTTTTGCTAGCCACTTATAAAATTTCAATGTTGGGGTTGTTTATTTTATTTTATTTTATAACAGGTTCTGGGCTCGCCCTCTCTATGACTAGTTATTGGCTGATTAATGTATAACTCGAACTTGGGTTTGATAATGGATTTCTCTTATGAAGTAATCTTACCTATAATTCCCTTTTATTTTATTCTATCAATTTTTACACCATATGAAGTTATAATCTCTTAGTTTTGCAGCGGCTATACCTCCTGGTTGGCATCTCACTATTATACTCCAATTATATGTCAGGCAGAGTTTTATTCACAACTTTCTAAAATTCTACTACTTTGTTAAAATGTTAATTCTAAATACAGTATTGCAGTTCCTGTCTAAAATTTAAAAAAGAGGTTTGCCACTGAGGCCCAAGAGTGGTCTCTTCAGTTAGCAGTAACCTCCTAAACTTGGTATCTTTAAAATTGAGACCCAAAAGAGGTCTCCTGTGAGAATCTGGAGGTTGATAGAGCATTAGGCATCTCATACATGTACGTTTAACTGCACATTACTATTGTAACCCATTGTTATCTTATCCTATTGTTTTAAGTTTTTTGTATGCCTTCTTTCAAATCTCAAAAAAAAAAAAAAAAAATGAAAAAAAAAAATATATATAATATAGTTAATTTAATTTGTAGTTTAATGTAATTTTAGTTTAATAGTTAGAGTAGATTAATTATTAGTTTAATATAGTTTAATGTAATTTAGTATAATAGTAAAGGGTATATTAATTATTAGTTTAATATAGTTTAATGTAATTTTAGTATAATAGTTAGGGTAGGTTAATTAGTAATTTAATATAGTGTATTTTAAATGTAAAGGTAAGTTTAAATTTATTATAAGATAGGGATGAGTTAATATTTAATATAAAGTTAGCGGGTTGTTAGGTTTAGGGGTTAATAGGTTAATTTAGTTTATGGCGATGTGGGGGGCTGGCGGTTTAGGGGTTGATAGGTTTAGTAAGTGCTAGTGATGTGGGAAGCCAGGGGTTTAGGGGTTAATACATTTATTTAGTTGCGGTGGGCTCCGTGAGCGGCGGTATAGGGGTTGATATCTTTATGTAGGTGGCGGAGGTGTAGGGGGCAGCAGATTCGGGGTGTTTAGACTCGGGGTACATGTTAGGGTGTTAGGTGTAAACGTTACCATAGGAATCAATGGAATATCGGACTGCAGCGAAGATGAGCTTTCGCTGCTTTCAGACTCCCATTGATTCCTATGGCATCTGCCGCCTCCAGGGCAGCGGATTGAAAACCAGGTACGCTGGGCCGGAATAGTGGCGAGCGTACCTGGTAGATATTTGTTAACTAGAAAAAGTAGTCAGATAGTGCCGAATTTGCATTTGGAACATCTGTAGTGACGTAAGCATTGATCTGTGTTGGACTGAGACCGGCGGATCGTATGTTACGTCACAAATTTCAACTTTTGCCGGACTGTATGCTTTGATAACTAAGGGGAATAAAGCTCGCCACAATTACGCTGCGGAATTCCAGCATATTTGCGGTTAACGGCTTAATAAGTAGGGCCCATTGTCCCACAACCTTGCAGAACCACCGCTGCAACCACTTAAACATTTATCCCAGCAGCGGTGTTCAGAAGAGATGTGGGAAAATGTGAGGGGCATACTCTGCAAATTCATGACAAAGTGATGACCTTAAGTTCCTCCACCCCTTATTCCATGTGTTCGCGAGAAAGTACCTCCCCCACACTCCATTCCTTGTCCTCTCCTCAGCACTAGTACCTGGCTGATGTGCCTCAGTGGATTGCTGGAATTCCAACACATGAAGTCAAGATGGATGTGCTCTAAAGTGAGAGGTTAGTGCTGTTGGACAGGTTGAGGGGCTGCAAGTCTCCACATAACAGATGCGTAGCTGAGCATGAGATCTCCCATTTTCCCCTCTGCCTGGCTCTCACTCTCCTCTTGTACAATTGAGAGCCTGGGGTACTGCTCTTCCAGTTCACGCTACTGCACCCCCCCCCCCCCTTTTTAGTATGTGCTGCTTTGTCCTCATCTCACCAGTGTGTGTCTGTGTACCCTTCCTGTTAAAAATGTTTTTTCACCTATTCCAGAGAGACTGAAGTAGCAGATAACTGGCTTTAGAAAGGCTGTGTACCTGCTTTGCAAAGCCATCTTCTTCTGCACAATAGTTTCATGTTTGAGAATATTCCTAACCCATTTTATTATTATTATTATTATTATTATTATTATTATTATTATTATTAATAAAGAAATTACAGAAGATTTTACCATTGTAGACTAACTACTAATTTGCTTAACAAAGCATATTGTATGGAATTGTTTGACAGGGCTGATAATATTAATTGCTCCATATGTTTTTTAGTTTTTAGTTCATCTTAGCTGCCTATTTTCAGAGAGCCTTTCTGCCACAAAGCATTCCTCAGACTGTCAGAAGAAATGAATACAGAGTGACATTCTTACTTCTGTGGAAGCTGCAAACTATCAGTTACGTTGCAGGGCTTTATGTTTTTAAAACAGTCTAAATGCTGTGTTTGTGTAATCTGTCTGTCTGTGGTAGTAACTAAGCCCTAGTATACATAACAGCTAAAGATCCCAGCACCCCCGGTTACTACCAAAGACTTACCCAGCTTACATGAACACTTCATACAGCATGCTACAAAAACTCTAACCTGTTGTATTTATCCACAGCTCACAACTTCCCAGCACCTCATCCAAGCAATACCAAAGGATCAGTTCGTCAGACTCAAGAGAAACACAAAATCTGAAGCTATCTATGAGCAACAATCTATGGAATTAAAGAATAGGCTCATACATAGGGGCTATGATGCAGATAATAAACTAGAAAAATGTCATAGAGAAATTAAGACTTCTAAAGCTTGCCAACAAAAAACAAAGACTAAAAAACAAAAAGAAAGTGAATTGAATGATGCAACAGTATTCACAACTGAGTATTCTCAACAATACCCTGAAATAGTCAAAAACTTAAAGAAACATCTTCATCTACTTTTAGGTGATGAAATACTTAAACCCTTTATTCACATATGTAAGTTTGTCCCAAAAACCCCCCAAAACATTGGCTCAAAAATGATCCCTAGTGTTATAAAAAATAACAAGGTACCAGGGTTCACATGGTTACACAAAAAGGGCGACTTTAAATCTGGTAGCAAAAATTGCCATATGTGTGCTCATGTACGCCTAGGGACTAGCTTTGTTTGCCGTAATAATCATCCGAACTTCAACATTGATTTTTACGCAAACTGTAGCACCACCTTTGTGGTTTATTTACTCACGTGAAACCTATGTGTCATGTTCATTCACTAGTTTGATACATCTGTACCTTTAAGGATACCTGATACCAATCTGCCATCTGTATATAACCCCCACCCACATTTGACTCATTGCTTGGTAATTGTTGATCTCAGGAATCACTCTCCTGGAAGCATCCTGGGAAAACCTTGTTACTAGCCGTGATAACCATTGTCATATTTCTGACAAGTATTTGCTACTGTTTCAGCTATTTACAAAGTCTTACCAGCTTAGTTCTCCTTCGCTTAACCTGATCTCTGCCTGCTGTGACTTACTCAAACACAGCCTCTCTCCTGCTGACTGCAACTGCATCGGAAGTCGGAGCATAGCGGTGACGTCACACGCCATCTCAGCTGATCCTCCGGCTCAGTCTACAGACGCTGCAGCTACCACTCGAGTCACACGCCATCTCTGCTGTTCCTCCGGCTCAGGCTACAGTCGCTACAGATACCGCTCGAGTATCAGGACTCTTCTCTGATATTTACACTGAATCAGGTTGGAATATATTAACGATCTACTTAAGTATCGTATACTCTTATCTTATCTTGCCTCCTTAACATTAACAGTTTATTCTCTAAACGTTATCACTAGGTTTATAATATTATATAACCTGCCATATATGCTGCCTCCTCTGGGCCATAGGTTATAGTAATATTAGATGTACCTAATAGTAATGGTAGATTTGTTGTCTTATTAAATGATCCTCAGTATCATTTATATTAAACCGCTTCCTAAGACAGCAATCCTTCCACAATCATATTTATATACTAAAAGTGATAGTTTAAGTTTACCTAAACTACTACCTTAAATCTACAGTTGGATTCACAGAGTAAATGTATGCTTCTCTTCACAGGGAATTATAAAGACCTTGACAGTCTCCTGACATAATTACCAAGCCTGGACATGAATCCAGTAGATTTAGTCACACATGTGCAGGCATTAACTGACAAAGTGGAATCAATTACACAGGCACTAAATACATTACAACATGAGAATACAGCACTCAAATCTTATATAAAAGATATTGCTGAAAAACAAAAAACTGCTCACATATTAGAACCTAATGTTAGTCCACCTGAATATTTTCAGGGAGATAGGAAACATTTCAGAGAATTCAAGAATGCTTGCTGTGACGGATACCCCGGCTGGGTAGCTCCGCCAAACGGGTCCTGCTTCCTCCCTGCCGACTGCAGCTATGTAGCTGGCAAGTGAGCACAGCCTGTAGCCACCCCTGATGCCGGACAGCATCAGTACCCAGGGTCCCACCCTGTGACAGACTCCAGCTACCCAGGCTGGGTAGCTCTGCCTGAGAATCCTTTCTCTGCCTTGAACAGGCTGCTATGTAGCCCAAGAAAGTGATTCTAGCACAAGCTCACCCAAATAACTAGACAGACTAGCCTATTCAGGTGAAACAAGAAGAACTGCTTTATTGCACAGAAAACACAGCTTTTATACATTTCCAACACATGGGGATTTAGTTACTACACAAATAGAAACAAATATTATACAATGGGACAAATATCAGACAATGGTTAGTTAAACAGATTCTAATCAAATCCTGACTTACAAAAGGACAAATGGATGACTCATACAGTTAACAGAAAGACACTTTACACATAGTCTAGATAACAACAGGGGGAAGGTTATAGGGTTTAACCCTTGCAGCCTGGTATCCATGACATCTCCCCCCCTCCAGTTCGGCAGACCCGGCTAGACCCTTAACGGGTCGGCCTGGGGCTGTCCGACGGTGGCCCTCCACTTCTCGGTTGCTGGGAGAGGTTATCCCATCTCTCCTGAGCTTGGGGCATCCTGGGGGGTTCCTGCTGATGCTTATACCCTGCGCTCTGGGCGCAGGGATAGTCACATAAGACAATGTCCCAAACAAGTTTTCTAAGGCCGGCTCCAAAACAATTGCTGTCCCACAAGTTCCAGTGTCCTTAAGTTCTATGGCCACACTGCCTCTCTCTGTGACACTCTGTGACCCACCCACAAACAAAGCTAGTGCCGGTTTCCCAGCTGTATTCCCACCCCAGACCAGAGGGGGAGGTAGCTCCTTGGTGGGGCAGGTAAAGCTCGGGTGCCCAAACATGTGGCACCAACTGTATACACTTTTATCCTCCTTGCCCAATGCAGCACCTGCCCCCTGTGAGAAATAATCTGGAACAAGAAAAAGGTAGAGACCCTGCCAAGCTACTGAGGGGAGAGTCCGTCTGTCTCTTCTCCCGAGAAGGAGATCTACCGCTGGGGAGGGAGGTCTGCTACCTCTGCTCCATGGTAAACTGTGATGCCGCTGGGGAGAGAGACTGACTGTCTCCTCTACCGGCTCCTGGCTCTGCCGCTGGGGAGAGAGACCGATTGTCTCCTCTCTCGGGAAGGGGTTCTGCTGCTGGGGAGGGTTATTGACATCCATCTCTCCCTGCAAGGGGTTCTCTGTAAGGGGAGGGAGGACGACTTCCTCCTCTCCCTGGTTTCCTGGAGCTGTTGCAGGTGCTGGACAGAGGCCGGCGGCTCTCTGCCCTGTGGCCAGCGCTTCTGCTGGGGTGGCTCCCTTGTCCAAGTCTATAAGCTCGGGGCTAGGCTGCTGATCTGTATCTAGCAGCTCGTCGTCTCTTGTGCTCTGTTGCCACTCATCTGAGGCCAACCTCCATGATTCCCAGAGTGCTGCACCACAGCTCCGTGCAGACTCCATGGCATGCTGCAGAACTAGGTCTAGCAGCCTCTTGTATGCCTTTTCCAGTTCCCATTCTTGGACAATAAGCGATACCATATCGGATACCAGCCAGGGTACCCCCGAGAGATCCAACAGCTGCTCTCGGGAGAGGCATATGTTCATTATTCTCAGTTTCGCCCCGCTCCCAAATTCTGAGTCTTCTGTCAACTTTTCCCATAGTAACCCAGGGCCGCCAAAGCCCTCTGTGGGGGAGCACAAACTGCAGCAGGAGCGAGCTGCACTTAGTGCTATGGCGCGGTCGGGCCGGTCTGTGACTATACAGCTGGCCCGATGCGCTGTTTGAAAAAAACAGACCCGCTCAGAAGATCACAGAGAGCGGGTCTGTAAAACAGCAGTTATTTTTTAAATTCAAGGGGGAAATTTGGTTTTACAATGTTTGCACTATTATAATGTTATATAATTCTGCACTATGTGCAGAATTATATAGCATTTTTTTTATGGTTTACTGACACTTTAAGTATCGTATACTCTTATCTTATCTTGCCTCCTTAACATTAACAGTTTATTCTCTAAACGTTATCACTAGGTTTATAATATTATATAACTAGGCTGACCATATTGCCGCTTTAAGAAGGAACACATATGAAAAATACATATGTGAGGGTTCTTATACAAAACCATTTCTTTAAACAGCCCTGAAAACAGCCCTGACATATGTATTTTTCATATGTGTCCCTTTTTAAAGCGGCAATATGGTCAGCCTATATATAACCTGCCATATATGCTGCCTCCTCTGGGCCATAGGTTATAGTAATATTAGATGTACCTAATAGTAATGGTAGATTTGTTGTCTTATTAAATGATCCTCAGTATCATTTATATTAAACCGCTTCCTAAGACAGCAATCCTTCCACAATCATATTTATATACTAAAAGTGATAGTTTAAGTTTACCTAAACTACTACCTTAAATCTACAGTTGGATTCACAGAGTAAATGTATACTTCTCTTCACAGGGAATTATAAAGACCTTGACAGTCTCCTGACACTATGTCAGTGTCAGTACATAGGTGAAACTTCTAGGGAAATAAGAAAATGGTTTGGGGAACACACCTGTGATGTTAAAAATGATGTTAAGGAATCCTCTGTAGCTAATCACTTTAATAGTGAAAATTTTACTAATATAGCCGACATGACTGTACAGTTTATAGATAGAGCTATTGTATCTTCCAGAGGGGGTAACAGATATAAAAAAAAAGAAAAGAGCTCTATTGGATTCTGAAACTAAAAACATGAAGCCCCCTAAGCATGAATAGGGAGTGTGACATCAACTATTTTATTGATACATCATTTTTGTTGGTTATTTTGTTCAATATTTCTTTTGATGTCTCTAATTGATGCATTATTATTAGTTTGTTTTTTATTTTCTTTGGCTTTTTCAGATACATAAGTTTGCTTTGTAGTTATTCATTAATCCTATATTATTCATGATTTACTTTTCAATTTCTGTATTATAATATAATTTAATTTTGTATCTATTTAATTGTTTATCTTATAAATTATCAGTATCAGTGTTTGAGTATTATTTTTTTTTGTAGTCAACTTTGTATTAATTATTTGTTTATTATTTATTAATATTTATTTTTCACAAGTTTGCATATGGTATATCTATGGATCCGTTATCCCACATTTTGTGTCTCTAACCAGTGTTCCTATTAGGACACATTGAGGTTGTTTTAACTTTTATGTGCACACTAAGAGCTTAATTTGTATTTGGTGGGGGTATATATAGGACACTTTCTATGTATGGGTCATGTCTATGAGTAAGCGCCTGTCAGTAATTTCTCTGTCTCTCCTCCTGTCTTTTGTCTGTGATTCTTTTTAGACTCTAATGTCTTTTTATATTTACAATTTTGGAATAAAGTTGGATTTTTTTTATCTCCATCGTGCAGTGCCTGCTATTTTCCTTACCCCATCCTACGTGTGCGGTTTGATTCTAACGCTGATATGGCACTCCGAGACGGACCTGGAGATTTGAGTGACCTTTTCTGGATTCACTTCTGCTTTTGGGTGTGTGTTGCGCTAGAGATGCTGAGGCCATTCCCTTGACTATTTGCTTGCACCCACCCAGGGCCCTGCTCTTTGGGGGACCCCACAATGTCAGTGGTGAGGTTATGAGATGGTGCAATCATATGTTGTATTTCTTTTATGTTGTGTTTATGGTATCAGGATGTCTAATATTTTCTGTTATTCTTTATATAGGTATCATTGAATGTTGGCAAAGGGGTGGGCCATAAACGGGGCAGGGCATACAGGGGATAGGAATAAGGACAGTGGGCTAAGGGGCCCCACAAATGTATCTTACCCAGGATAGGGGTCTTGCCAGGAAAAAAATATGCATTTAGCTTTATTTAAAACACAGAGGCCAATGGCACTCATGCAACTTGCAGTGATTTTTAACAATAGTGCTGCACATTGAAGAGACACAATAAATGTTGTTATATTGCATTTGAATTGGGGTGGTGCTTCTCTTTTTGCTTGTCTTAAAATGCAGGTGCTCAATTCTTTGCTCACCTAAGGGTGCTTATATTGCTGCTACAGTGCATGAAGGGTCCCATCTAATCCTACACAGAAGGGTTTTTACAATACTCCAGGAGCACATACAAATTCTACACAGTCTGCTTTTCTACTACTCCCTGACTGCACAGATTTTTTTTTACATAAACCCACGTCGGTCTCTTATCAAAGAGGTACTTTGCTTTTTCACCATTATTACTTTGTACCAAAGGGAGCACTTGGGATTAGATGGATATATATATATAAGACTGGATCTTTAGTAGAAGAATATGGGTGTTTTCTCTATTATGTATTATAGTTACACTTATTTTAAAAATTATTTGTCTTGACCATAAGATCTTTTATTAAGGTTATAAAGCCAGCAGCGCTACGGGGTATTTGGTACAATTTCTTATAGAAGAAACACGTGTTTTGGTTCCCTCGATTTTCTGGCTGGCTAGTGGGCAGTGTGGCTTTCTAGCTGAGCTCAGTCCTTCTATGCATAACCCCTGCACATGCCTTGCTAATCTAATTATGTGTTACTCTTAATTACATTATGGGCTAGACTACAAGTGTCGTAAACATTGGTGCGCAAAAATGCGTGCCTACCATTAAAATTATAGACTGTGAATGTCTTTGTCAATGGGCAAACGTACAAAATCTGGGGATCAAATATTTTTTCCCTCACTGTATATATTTGTATATATATCTGACAATGGTTATGTAAAATATGTATCTATACCTATATATATATTAGGGTATCTATACACTTGTATTTATTTTACCAACGTTTTATACTTGACCAGCTAGCACTTTTTATTACAAAAATACTTTTTTACTCTTATTACTTGTTTGCCCTATGAGGCAATTTTACCGGACATTGCTCACCTTATATTTTTATAAACCTACTCTTTGGAATCTCATCTGTCACATCCCCTGAGAGACCACTTATGGTTTCATACGCTGTGAACATACCTCATTATGTTTGAGGGCTATAAATATGAGTTGAATGTATGCTGTATTTTACTTGCTTACTCTAAATAAAAAGCTGTATTACACTATCTATGATCTCTTGTCTCCCTGGGTACCCCTACGAAGGAGAAAGTTTATACCAGGATAGAGAATAACTCCAAGAGGCAACAAACACATCTGCACAGGAAGCTTGTGGGATATCTTCACTGCAAGAACTACATCCCTACATACTCCAGGAGGCAGACGAAATCAAAAAGGGAGCATCTACCGGTATCCAGAAGTGATCTACCACCTACATATACCCCCCAGTGCGGCATACTTACCTCATTAGATTGGGGTAATATCTGGTAAGGGTATTCTCTACTATCCAACCTCACTAGGAATAACTCTACTACATATTAATTGACATTTGGCTATTCACCATTTATTATCTATACTAACAGGACTTATGGACTAATTTCTCTACTTCACTTACAGTTATATCTGGATGTATAGGCACTGTTAAATCTTTCTGTTCTATACCTCTATATATATATATATATATATATATATATATATATATGAAAATATGCAGGTATAGATATTTACATATATATATACACTGCTCAAAAAAATAAAGGGAACACTAAAATAACACATCCTAGATCTGAATGAATAAAATATTCTAATTAAATACTTTGTTCTTTACATAGTTGAATGTGCTGACAACAAAATCACACAAAAATTAAAAAATGGAAATCAAAATTTTCAACCCATGGAGGTCTGGATTTGGAGTCACACTCAAAATTAAAGTGGAAAAACACACTACAGGCAGATCCAACTTTGATGTAATGTCCTTAAAACAAGTCAAAATGAGGCTCAGTAGTGTGTGTGGCCTCCACGTGCCTGTATGACCTCCCTACAACGCCTGTGCATGCTCCTGATGAGGTGGCGGATGGTCTCCTGAGGGATCTCCTCCCAGACCTGGACTAAAGCATCCACCAACTCCTGGACAGTCTGTGGAGCAAAGTGAAGTTGGTGGATGGAGCGAGACATGATGTCCCAGATGTGCTCAATTGGATTCAGGTCTGGGGAACGGGAGGGCCAGTCCATAGCATCAATGCCTGCATCTTGCAGGAACTGCTGACACACTCCAGCCACATGAGGTCTAGCATTGTCTTGCATTAGGAGGAACCCAGGGCCAACCGCACCAGCATATGGTCTCACAAGGGGTCTGAGGATCTCATCTTGATACCTAATGGCAGTCAGGCTACCTCTGGCGAGCACATGGAGGGCTGTTCGGCCCCTCAAAGAAATGCCACCCCACACCATTACTGACCCACTGCCAAACTGGCCATGCTGGAGGATGTTGCAGGCAGCAGAACGTTCTCCACGGCGTCTCCAGACTGTCACGTCTGTCAAATGTGCTCAGTGTGCCCCTGCTTTCATCTGTGAAGAGCACAGGGCGCCAGTGGCGAATTTGCCAATCTTGGTGTTCTCTGGCAAATGTCAAACGTCCTGCACGGTGTTGGACTGTAAGCACAACCCCCACCTGTTGACGTTGGGTCCTCATACCACCCTCATGGAGTCTGTTTCTGACCGTTTGAGCAGACACATGCACATTTGTGGCCTGCTGGAGGTCATTTTGCAGGGCTCTGGCAGTGCTCCTCCTGTTCCTCCTTGCACAAAGGCGGAGGTAGCGGTCCTGCTGCTGGGTTGTTGCCCTCCTACGGCCTCCTCCACGTCTCCTGATGTACTGGCCTGTCTCCTGGTAGCGCCTCCATGCTCTGGACACTACGCTGACAGACAGAGCAATCCTTCTTGCCACAGCTCGCACTGATGTGCCATCCTGGATGAGCTGCACTACCTGAGCCACTTGTGTGGGTTGTAGACTCCGTCTCATGCTACCACTAGAGTGCAAGCACCACCAGCATTCAAAAGTGACCATAACATCAGCCAGAAAGCATAGGAACTGAGAAGTGGTCTGTGGTCACCACCTGCAGAACCACTCCTTTATTGGGGGTGTCTTGCTAATTGCCTATAATTTCCACCTGTTGTCTATCCCATTTGCACAACAGCATGTGAAATTGATTGTCACTCAGTGTTGCTTCCTAAGTGGACAGTTTGATTTCACAGAAGTGTGATTGACTTGGAGATACATTGTGTTGTTTAAGTGTTCCCTTTATTTTTTTGAGCAGTGTATATATATACACACACACACAAGCAACCAGTAAGGGTGAAACGCGCGTAGCTGAGAGCTAAATCAAACTGAGGACAGCAGCTGAGCCCTCAATATCACGTTAAACCAACGGAAAGAAAAACAACGGTGCAAGGTTTGACACACTCGTTGCGGGTTGGAAGAGAGCGATAATTGGAGCGTGCATGTGAGTCTTCCCTAAGGGGAGAAAAAGGTAAACCGGAGATCTACAATGAAGGTAAAACTTTTGACACTTGTTACTTATGTTGCAATATATTGGATACAGACAGCCTAGCAAGGTGTGCGGAAGTCTAGCTATACAAGCCCTAATCCCTTGAGGCATCATAGAATCAGCAACTATTACGGATAAACCTTATAAGCCACTCACATGCACAAAAGTGACAAACAGCACAATAATATAACTCCTAGAGTGATAAGTCTTACTTTTGTACCACTATTTAAAAACGAACATTTTCATTAAAGCCCTAATATGTTCAAGGACTTTCTATATGGCTGAAGAACGCAACTTGCGATTTGCAATAATTGAGAAATAAAAGTCTTTGGGAAGTACTTGATGTCCACAATTGGACTTTAACTACAAAAGTCTGCTATAAGGACATAATACAATGTGTAAACAAGTGGGCCCACATTCGTTATTCTAAAATGACTATTTTCCTTGAAGTTGGCAGTGAATAAATCATATTTGCATAAGTAAAATTGTTTTTAGTATGTGACCTTATTATCATTATCCTCTGTAATTTGAATGTAGGTGTTGTGATGATATGGGAGCAATTATATTTTGAGTATATAGTGGTAAGGAAACTTGTTCCAGTACTCAGGTATTCGCCTGAGGACCAGGATTTTGATCTCCCAATTTTGACATTATGAACTTTTGACTACCTCTTGTTTATTGTATTCATTACCAGGAGTCATTGATGTTTTTTCCTCTATTGGGACTCTTTTTTATATATCATATATATTTTATATGTATTTATTTATACATGATTTTTTATCAGGCTTTTTATGCCTACTAGACTATAATTAATTTTTTTATAGTCAATTCATAATTTTAACTTGTTATTACTGTGCTTGTGAATATCTATTTATTGTACTTATTTTATTATTGTTTATTTTAATATCTATATATTTTATATTTTCTTTTGCGCCAATTCACAAACCCCCTTCTTTCTTTTCAAAATATATATATATATATATATATATATGTATATATATATATATATATATATATATATTATTTTTGCTATTAAATATATATATATATTTATACATATATATGTGATAATGTTAATATATCTACATATTTATATATAATATTTATTTTAAATATAAATAACATTTTCCTGTATGTGGAACATGAAATATTAATAATTCCTGTCAGGTTAGCACACAATACGTGGTGGGTTTTTTTTCTACGCTCTCCATTGATATCTATGGGGTGAATGTGTTAGTATGGTCATGATATCCGAAGTCCTTTGCTTTGGTTTCGGGTTTTGCTTCTAAAAAATTACTTCTGGCGGCATTAACCCTCGAGCTAAAGCATTAAATAGTGCACAACTAGTAATCTAGCCTTATATGTTACATGTCTATCATATTATGTGTTACATGTTTATTACATTATGTTACATGTTTATTCTCCTGCATTAATAAAGATAAAATGACTTAGCAGAATGCAATAAATATTGTGTAACTCTCACTCTCTCTTTATCTCTTAAACACTATCATGTTTAATATAGCAAGTGTGTGTGTGTGAGCATGTATGCGTGTATGTGAGTGTTTGTGCATATATGTGTGTGTTTACTTGTGTATACCTGTGTGTTTGTTTTGTATGTGTGTGTATGCGTATTTATATGTGTATATATGTATGTGTGTATGTGTATATGTGTGTGTTTGTTTTGTATGTGTGTGTATGCGTATTTATATGTGTATATATGTATGTGTGTATGTGTATATGTGTGTGTTTGTTTTGTATGTGTGTGTATGCGTGTTTGTATGTGTATATATGTATGTGTGTATTTGCCCGTGTGTGTAAGCATAAAAAGTCCTACAATACAGACAAAGACAAAGCAACACTTATTTGTCTTAAAACTATATACAGTTTTATTTATTTTTATTTGTAAGAACCCCGATCCCTCCAAGTATTTCTACCTCAAGTATCCCCATAGTCTCTAAGTATCCTCTCTCAAGTATTCCCACTTCCTCCAATCATTCCTACTCCAAGTATTCCCACTCCCTCCAATCATTCCCAAATCAGCCAAGTATTCCCATTCCCTCTAAATATTCCCAAATCATTCAAGCCCTCCAAGTATTCCCACTCCCTCCAATTATTCCCAAATCATTTAAGTGCTCCAAGTATTCCCACTCCCTCCAATTATTCCCAAATCATTTAAGTGCTCCAAGTATTCCCACTCCCTCCAATTATTCCCAAATCATTTAAGTGCTCCAAGTATTCCCACTCCCTCCAAGGATTCCCAAATCATCAAAGTCTTCCCACTTCCTCCAAGTATTCCCAAATCATCCAAATCCTCCAAGTATTTTCAAATCCGAAGACTGCATCAGATCTAGATGGTGAAAAAAATATATAAAATAAGTTTACATCGATAATTATGAAATTCATTCTCTATTGTAGTAATTAAAGGGACACTAAACCCAAAAATGTTCTTTCATGATTCAGATAGAGAATACAATTTAAAACAACATTCCAATTTACTTCTATTATCTAATTTGCTTAATTCCTTAGTATCCTTTGTTGAAGAAATAGCAATGCACATGGGTAAGCCAATTACACAAGGCATCTATGTGCAGCCACCAATCAGCAGCTACTAAGAGTATCTAGATATGCTTTTCAGCAAAGGATATCAAGTGAATGAAGCAAATTAGACAATAGAAGTAAATTAGAAAGTTGATTAAAATAACATGCTCTTTCTAAATCATGAAAGAAATAATTTGGGTTTCATGTCCCTTTAAATAACTTAATTTGTCATTAAATAATTTGATTTATCCCAAGGTTGGACACTGCTTAGTTAGATAAAGGAAATAGAAATATTGGTTTACAAAAGAAGCAAAACTGGTCCTTTATCTGTCATGTTTAATGTGTATTTGTTATGGATTCACATTATAAAGTAAATATACTACAAAAGAAACTGTATCACAGTGATAGGCTCCTAAACAAATGAACAATAATATATAGCAATCAATAAAAAGTAACACAATATATACAAACCACATCAAAACACCACAATTTTCAGGTGAATGCAAATCCTTTTTAATTTAGATTGGATTGATAATGATCATTTCACTATTTCCACATAGCTTTTTCAAAGAGAATCTTCTTAAAGAAGCTGTGTGGCAATAGTGAAACGATCGTCTGAGTTAATGGAGGAACATTGACTGATCACAAGGAAGGGCAAAATTGTGGTACAGCATTAGCCTAAAAGACACAGGGCTAGATTACAACTGGATCGCTGTTTGCGGGCGTGCGATAGATATCCAGCCATTTCAAGTGACTGGTTATTGCTACTGCAAGCTCGCGGTAGCAATAAGCGATCTGAAAATTAACCGGTGGTCAGACCTCTGTTTAATTTTCTAAGGCCTAGATTTGGAGTTCGGCGGTAGCCGTCAAAACCAGCGTTAGAGGCTCCTAACGCTGGTTTTGGCCGCCCGCTGGTATTTGGAGTCAGTGATTAAAGGGTCTAACGCTCACTTTACAGCCGCGACTTTTCCATACCGCAGATCCCCCTACGCCATTTGCGTAGCCTATATTTTCAATGGGATCTTTCTAACGCTGGTATTTAGAGTCGTTTCTGAAGTGAGCGTTAGAGCTCTAACGACAAAACTCCAGCCGCCTGAAAAAAGCAGGAGTTAAGAGCTTTCTGGCTAACGCCGGTTCATAAAGCTCTTAACTACTGTACCCTAAAGTACACTAACACCCATAAACTACCTATGTACCCCTAAACCGAGGTCCCCCCACACCGCCGCCACTCGATTAAAATTTTTAACCCCTAATCTGCAGACCGCCACCTACGTTATATTTATGCACCCCTAATCTGCTGCCCCTAACCCCGCCGACCCCTGTATTACATTTATTAACCCCTAACTTGCCCCCCACAACGTCGCCGCCAGCTACTTAAAATAATTAACCCCTAATCTTCCGACCGCAAATCGCCGCCACCTACGTTATCCCTATGTACCCCTAATCTGCTGCCCCTAACATCGCCGACCCCTATATTATATTTATTAACCCCTAATCTGCCCCCCTCAACGTCGCCAACACCTGCCTACACTTATTAACCCCTAATCTGCCGAGCGGACCTGAGCGCTACTATAATAAATGTATTAACCCCTAATCCGCCTCACTAACCCTATCATAAATAGTATTAACCCCTAATCTGCCCTCCCTAACATCGCCGACACCTAACTTCAATTATTAACCCCTAATCTGCCGACCGGAGCTCACCGCTATTCTAATAAATGTATTAACCCCTAAAGCTAAGTCTAACCCTAACACTAACACCCCCCTAAGTTAAATATAATTTTTATCTAACGAAATAAATTAACTCTTATTAAATAACTTATTCCTATTTAAAGCTAAATACTTACCTGTAAAATAAATCCTAATATAGCTACAATATAAATTATAATTATATTATAGCTATTTTAGGATTAATATTTATTTTACAGGCAACTTTGTAATTATTTTAACCAGGTACAATAGCTATTAAATAGTTAAGAACTATTTAATAGTTACCTAGTTAAAATAATAACAAATTTACCTGTAAAATAAATCCTAACCTAAGTTATAATTAAACCTAACACTACCCTATCAATAAAATAATTAAATAAACTACCTACAATTACCTACAATTAACCTAACACTACACTATCAATAAATTAATTAAACACAATTCCTACAAATAAATACAATTAAATAAACTAGCTAAAGTACAAAAAATAAAAAAGAACTAAGTTACAGAAAATAAAAAAATATTTACAAACATAAGAAAAATATTACAACAATTTTAAACTAATTACACCTACTCTAAGCCCCCTAATAAAATAACAAAGCCCCCCAAAATAAAAAATTCCCTACCCTATTCTAAATTAAAAAAGTTACAAGCTCTTTTACCTTACCAGCCCTGAACAGGGCCCTTTGCGGGGCATGCCCCAAGAATTTCAGCTCTTTTGCCTGTAAAAAAAAACATACAATACCCCCCCCCCCAACATTACAACCCACCACCCACATACCCCTAATCTAACCCAAACCCCCCTTAAATAAACCTAACACTAAGCCCCTGAAGATCTTCCTACCTTGTCTTCACCATCCAGGTATCACCGATCCGTCCTGGCTCCAAGATCTTCATCCAACCCAAGCGGGGGTTGGCGATCCATAATCCGGTCCAGAAGAGGCTCCAAAGTCTTCCTCCTATCCGGCAAGAAGAGGACATCCGGACCGGCAAACATCTTCTCCAAGCGGCATCTTCGATCTTCTTCCATCCGGAGCGAAGCGGCAGGATCCTGAAGACATCCAGCGCGGAACATCCATCCGGACCGACGACTGAACGACGAATGACTGTTCCTTTAAGGGACGTCATCCAAGATGGCGTCCCTCGAATTCCGATTGGCTGATAGGATTCTATCAGCCAATCGGAATTAAGGTAGGAATTTTCTGATTGGCTGATGGAATCAGCCAATCAGAATCTAGTTCAATCCGATTGGCCGATCCAATCAGCCAATCAGATTGAGCTCGCATTCTATTGGCTGATCGGAACAGCCAATAGAATGCGAGCTCAATCTGATTGGCTGATTGGATCGGCCAATCGGATTGAACTAGATTCTGATTGGCTGATTCCATCAGCCAATCAGAAAATTCCTACCTTAATTCCGATTGGCTGATAGAATCCTATCAGCCAATCGGAATTCGAGGGACGCCATCTTGGATGACGTCCCTTAAAGGAACAGTCATTCGTCGTTCAGTCGTCGGTCCGGATGGATGTTCCGCGCTGGATGTCTTCAGGATCCTGCCGCTTCGCTCCGGATGGAAGAAGATCGAAGATGCCGCTTGGAGAAGATGTTTGCCGGTCCGGATGTCCTCTTCTTGCCGGATAGGAGGAAGACTTTGGAGCCTCTTCTGGACCGGATTATGGATCGCCAACCCCCGCTTGGGTTGGATGAAGATCTTGGAGCCAGGACGGATCGGTGATACCTGGATGGTGAAGACAAGGTAGGAAGATCTTCAGGGGCTTAGTGTTAGGTTTATTTAAGGGGGGTTTGGGTTAGATTAGGGGTATGTGGGTGGTGGGTTGTAATGTTGGGGGGGGGGTATTGTATGTTTTTTTTTACAGGCAAAAGAGCTGAAATTCTTGGGGCATGCCCCGCAAAGGGCCCTGTTCAGGGCTGGTAAGGTAAAAGAGCTTGTAACTTTTTTAATTTAGAATAGGGTAGGGAATTTTTTATTTTGGGGGGCTTTGTTATTTTATTAGGGGGCTTAGAGTAGGTGTAATTAGTTTAAAATTGTTGTAATATTTTTCTTATGTTTGTAAATATTTTTTTATTTTCTGTAACTTAGTTCTTTTTTATTTTTTGTACTTTAGCTAGTTTATTTAATTGTATTTATTTGTAGGAATTGTGTTTAATTAATTTATTGATAGTGTAGTGTTAGGTTAATTGTAGGTAATTGTAGGTAGTTTATTTAATTATTTTATTGATAGGGTAGTGTTAGGTTTAATTATAACTTAGGTTAGGATTTATTTTACAGGTAAATTTGTTATTATTTTAACTAGGTAACTATTAAATAGTTCTTAACTATTTAATAGCTATTGTACCTGGTTAAAATAATTACAAAGTTGCCTGTAAAATAAATATTAATCCTAAAATAGCTATAATATAATTATAATTTATATTGTAGCTATATTAGGGTTTATTTTACAGGTAAGTATTTAGCTTTAAATAGGAATAAGTTATTTAATAAGAGTTAATTTATTTCGTTAGATAAATATTATATTTAACTTAGGGGGGTGTTAGTGTTAGGGTTAGACTTAGCTTTAGGGGTTAATCCATTTATTAGAATAGCGGTGAGCTCCGATCGGAAGATTAGGGGTTAATAATTGAAGGTAGGTGTCGGCGATGTTAGGGAGGGCAGATTAGGGGTTAATACTATTTATGATAGGGTTAGTGAGGCGGATTAGGGGTTAATAACTTTATTATAGTAGCGCTCAGGTCCGCTCGGCAGATTAGGGGTTAATAAGTGTAGGCAGGTGTCGGCGACGTTGTGGGGGGCAGGTTAGGGGTTAATAAATATAAGATAGGGGTCGGCGGTGTTAGGGGTAGCAGATTAGGGGTACATAAGGATAACTTAGGTTGCGGCGGTTTACGGAGCGGCAGATTAGGGGTTAAAAAAAATATGCAGGGGTCAGCGATAGCGGGGGCGGCAGATTAGGGGTTAATAAGTGTAAGGTTAGGGGTGTTTAGACTCGGGGTACATGTTAGGGTGTTAGGTGCAGACGTAGGAAGTGTTTCCCCATAGGAAACAATGGGACTGCGTTAGGAGCTGAACGCTGCTTTTTTGCAGGTGTTAGGTTTTTTTTCAGCTCAAACAGCCCCATTGTTTCCTATGGGGGAATCGTGCACGAGCACGTTTTTGAGGCCGGCCGCGTCCGTAAGCAACTCTGGTATCGAGAGTTGTATTTGCAGTAAAAATGCTCTACGCTCCTTTTTTGGAACCTAACGCAGCATTTGTTTGAACTCTCGATACCAGAGTTAATTTTATGGTGCGGCCAGAAAAAAGCCCGCGGAGCGTTAACAGCCCTTTTACCGCCGAACTCCAAATCTAGGCCTAAATGTCCCCCAATTGCCCCCAAATTTCAGTGTTGTATTCTTAATTAAAAAATAAAAATGGTAGAATATTTATTTTTTTAATAAAGTAACTGCACAAAGCAGTTGTAATGGGGTAAAGTTGGTGGGTGTGGGGTGTTAGGAGAAAAAGTGCCTTTACATTGCAGTTTATGGGAACTGTGTGTTCCCTGTAAATATATATGTATATGCTTATATACATATATATTAATGTGTTAATATGTGTATATACATATATTAACACATAAATATATATGTATATAACCATATACTGTACATATATATTTAAAATTGCTGCCCATCGCTGCTTGACTTACCAACTTCGGTATGCTAGTTCTCAATCCGTGTCTCATGGCATGATAACAAGGCTCCCATTGGAGCCTAAGGAAGCGCGCTCTTGGGAGCACAATGTTACCGTGCAATGCGAATGCGAAGTTGCATTGGTGTTGCGCCTAACCAGGGGTCAAGTCCTACAAAACAAAGTGTGGGAACTCACCAAGACTTCCACCCCCAAACAATAAATATTGTTTTACACACACACACACACTGTATTTCTATGTATATAATCTATAATCTATAAAACCAATGAAGTGTTGAATTGTTGCCTTTGGGCCTGAGACTCCTCCTCTGTCACAAAGTCTCACACACTTAAGGTGCAATAGTCCTATTTCTGCTGAGGGGAGCTAAATAACCCCAGAGCAAGCTACACAGAAATGTAAGCACCATGTGTTCCACACTGTGTGGTGTGATCAGGCTTGCAGTTAGTGTATTGTAAGAAGTGTTACTACCCATTTCTAGAGGATCTCACTATCCCTCTAACCAGACTGTGCTCTGAAGTGTTTCTGTTCTCTGTTCAGGGGGAACTTAGTTACTCCTGCAAAAATAGTGCAGAAACTCTGTTCCCATGCGTTTGCGCTTGACTTAACCCCCGCTCCACTTGTAATCTGGCCCACAGTGTGATGAAAGCAGTCCTGTGTATACAGACTCACAAATGCTAATGTGTTGCTGCTCGACTGTACATTCATATTATTAGGGCCAAATTACAAGTGGAGCACAAATTAACACTTCCGTTTGAGCTAGAAGTAAGTAGAGTAAGTAGAGTTGAAAGAAAACTGTTTTCGCTATCGCTCTAACCCGACAAGTGCAAAAGCTGAAGTTTTATGTTTTGCGAAACAGTTAACCAGATCTCTGAAGTCATGGTAATCATTCTGGCGTAAATCCTGATTATGGTCAAGCGATCACATTTATTCAACTCGTAATATCAGCGATTAGCTCGATGAGCGAAAACCCTCGCGATAAACCCCTTATCACTCGGGCACAAAAACGTTTGCTCTTTACTTGTAATTAGCCCTAAGTGATTTGTTGTCTTGTAACTTTTGTAATTTTTTATAAATCTTTGTAACCAGCACCAGAGACTACAGTGTTTCCTGCATAACCCTGGGTTTTTCTTATAAAATGTAATTCTTAGAGTTATTGAAGCTCAGCAACATGTGAGTAGGATTGCTCAGTTGTATTGCTCTATATCATTACATTTTATAGTTTCACACTATGGTTTTCCTTTTCTCTTTTTGAAGAACCAACCTGAAGATTTCTGTCAAAATTGCTGTTATCCATCCACTCTAAATTAAAAAGGATTTGCATTCACCTGACAAAATTGTGGTATTTTGATGCGGTTTGTATTATATATTGTGTTAAGGTTCTAGTCACTTTTTATTGAGTAAGGTTATGTTGAACAGAACAAGATATTAAAAAAAAAAAAACTTACCAAAAAATCCGCTAGACGATATTTAGATGTAAATTCTGAAATCTGAAATGAAAAGAAGAATAAAGCGTAATTTTTTTTACCATTTATATACTATCTATAGCTACAGAGTAAAATTGAAGTTTAAAGGACATCAAAGTCAAAATTAAGGTTTCCTGATTCAGATAGAGCATCGTATAAAATAGCTTCCCAATTTATTTTTATTATCAAATTTACCTCTATCTTTTGGTATATTTTGTTAATCCTTAGCTCTGTCCCATAAGGCTGAAGAGTGCGCATACATATATACATACAGTATATACTTACAGTACTCAAGACGTGCACACTACTGAGCCTAACTCATTATATTACATACATTAAGTTTTTAAAATTACAGGCCCTGTTTACATAATAAAACTTTCATTTTGACTTCTATGCACCTTTAAGCAGCTTTTTTTTCAGAGCAGCATGATGTGGACATAACAGCTTGGCCATGATAGAAACCTCTGGGTAAGTAAGTTACATGGGTGGATTTTGGCCGAGGCCAATAATACCTGTGCCTAAGGCAGCAGGAGTATAGGGGGCAAAACAACTTGGTTTAAGGATTATTTGCAGCTCTCATGTTCTTCATGCAAATAGAAATGGTTTGGTCTAAAGGTGGGTTACAGAGGCAGATCATTTTTGCTTGGCTTTCTGTGTATCTGGCAGGAATTAGTGAATAATTAGGTGCTTAGTACATATGTAAGAAACATATATGAGCCAAATAATAGAGAACACTGGTAGAGGCAGGGAGTTTGGGGGAGCAGCAGATTTCTCAGGGGCCGAATTATCATTGTGCGGGCTGACATGATCCGCTGTAGCGGATCATGCCCGCAGCACATCGATAAATGCCAACAGCACACGCTATCAGCATTTATCATTGCACAAACATTTTTCATGAAATGCTTGTGCAATACCGCCCCCCTGCAGATTCTTGGCCAATTATCCGATCGGGAGGATTGCTTCCCACCACCTCAGAGGTGGTGGACGAGATAAGGAGCAGCGGTCTTAAGACCGCTGCTTCTTAACTTTTGTTTCCGGACCGGCGAGCCTGAAGGCTTGAGCGGAAACAAATACATTCAGCCCCATTGACGGGTTGATAAATCGATCCCTTAGTGTCTAGGGTGGTACAGAAATTAGTTACTATAGTTACTTTATAGATATTCTGCACCCAGTGTCAAAGATCTTACTGAATGAAGAGGAAGTTCTCCCCTCTCCATTTTTCTTTCTGGCATAAAACTAGACATAACTATAATGAACTTATTCTGCTCCTTTCACTAAAGCACATCACATGGGCTCATTGTGAGAGCAGAACACCAGTAGGACATGTGAATGTAGAAGCTGCAGCAGAACACCAGTAGGACATGTGAATGTAGAAGCTGCAGCAGAACACCAGTAGGACATGTGAATGTAGAAGCTGCAGCAGAACACCAGTAGGAAATGTGAATGTAGAAGCTGCAGCAGAACACCAGTAGGACATGTGAATGTAGAAGCTACAGCAGAACACCAGTAGGCCATGTGAATGTAGAAGCTGCAGCAGAACACCAGTAGGACATGTGAATGTAGAAGCTGCAGCAGAACACCAGTAGGACATGTGAATGTAGAAGCTGCAGCAGAACACCAGTAGGACATGTGAATGTAGAAGCTGCAGCAGAACACCAGTAGGACATGTGAATGTAGAAGCTGCAGCAGAACACCAGTAGGACATGTGAATGTAGAAGCTGCAGCAGAACACCAGTAGGACATGTGAATGTAGAAGCAGCAGCAGCTATTTTTGAGAATTATTTTTGAAATTAGAAAAAAAAGAGAAAGGGGATGATTTATGAAAGTGCAAGCGGACATGATACGATGTAGCGTATCATGTCCTCCGCACATCGATAAATGCAGACAGCATTTATTATTGCACAAGCAGTTCTTGTGAACTGCTTGTGCAATGCCCCCCCTGCAGATTCACAGCCAATTGGCTGCTAGCAGGGGGTGTCAATCAGCCCGATCATATAGGATAGGGCAGATTGATGTCCACAGCCTCATAGCAGGCGGACAAGTTATGGAGCAGCAGTCTTTAGACCGCTGCTTCATAACTGCTGTTTCCAGTGAGCCTGAAGGCTCGCGTGGAAACAGGGGCATTAAGCTCCATTCGGAGCTTCATAATTCGGCCCCAAAGCGTAATCATTAGTGTAAGCTGAAACATTAGTGACCAGAAATGTGATTGTGTTTGGGAAGTTATTACAATAGGATGTGAGCAGCATTGTAACAAATATTAATCCTGCGAAGGAAGAACAAAGTAAGATCTCAGGTCTCTAATGTGTAAAGTTATCTTGCACCAAGCTCCTACACTATAGTGTTTACTGAATATGTATATTTCTTACTCATTGCATCGTCCAATATGGTTATCAGTTGCTGTCTCTGGAATAAAACAGAAAACATAACAGGATTACTGGATCATGTGATCACTTAACACTATAATAAGACAACATTATTAACACTATAAGCACCAGCAATGAGAAAAAAGGAGCATTTTATCTGCATCAATGGGATATCTGATGTCTTAGCAGCTTGTTTTTATTCTCCCTGCAAAGTTGTCATCTACAAATCCCAGGACACTGATCTAAGCAGATTAACATAGGCCAAGTACAGGCAGTATTCCAAAACAAACAGTGATGTTTCAGGGTCACCCCCTTAATCATGTATGATTAAGAGGAGCCCCCAAAATGTCACTGTTTGTTCTAATGCTGTCTCCAATAAAGGAATAAGTTTATACAAAGGACTGCGGACTGCTACAGTGATTATCTATTACTTAGGGGTCATAGGCAGTGACTCTGGTTATCACGAGCACCTATTTGCTCTAACTGCTGTGCTGTAAAAATTGAAGTTTAAAGGAGATCAATTGGTTCAGCTGAAATTCTTCCACCAATTTTAGATACCCAGTTATTTTGTTTGATTACAGATTTCTCTATGATGCGAGAAACTAATATATTAGTTTATAATATATGATGCGAGAAACTAATATATTTGTGACATTTTATTTATAGCATCTATTCCAATCCATCAGAATTTCTGTGTGAAATACACTGTATATCTTTTACAGGCATTTCAAATTTCCATATTCCAAGTCATGAGAAAAGACTTCTCTAGTGTCCTTTTAGCCTGTTTTGACTTTTTTTTAATTTTTTTTACTATGTTGAATTCACTTGTTAATCCGTCATATTTTTATTTTAAAAAATTTATAACATTGCTAAATGACACCAGACGAACATCATGTTAAGTCAGTAAAGTGTGGTGACCTCAGGAATAAAGTATTTCTTGATAAATTATACTCTGCACCATTCCAGAACAGAAGGTGATACCTCATAACGTTTTACTTCTTTTTAAAGAGACATAGAAGTAAAAATTAAGTTTTCATATTCATAAAGAGTGTACAATTTTTAAAAAAAAAACTAATTTAATTTCAGTAATAGAAGATTGACCTCTTTATACTGGTATCCTTTGTGGTATTATGTATTTCATGAGAGCGTGCCTGTGTCATATTCACAATATGGCAGAAGTGCTTGTAACACTGCTATACATACAGTTCTCAAGACACGTGCACAATCCTGAGCCTACCTTTGTATGCCTAAATGTACACTCTGTATGAATCACTAAAATCTAATTTTGACTTTTTGGAATCACTATGAAATAGTATCAATTTCAGCACAAATACAGCAAATATTGCCGGAAATTAATAAAAAAAAACCATGCATTACCCACTTCTATTTTGTACTTCTACTATTTTTGTATATAAAGTAATCTGTTTGTCACATTTTACCCTATGATGATCCTTACCAATTTCTCTCGCTGTTGCTCAACGTCACCGCTATAAAAAAAGGAAAAAAAACTACTTAGATCAAACTGAGAGGCTGACACATCACAACATAACAACGTGACACTAGTGACACTGACACACAGCTAGATATGCTACTGAATTCTCATACTGATTTTATCATTTAACAATTAATTTAACACTCCAGCAAAAAGTATAATCACACAAAGGAAGCACCACCCCTGTTTTATAATATAAAAATAACATTGAGTATTATTTTACAATGTAGATGTATCCCCTTCACATCCAGAACTCTGCATAGAAAGGTAAACAACTCTCAAGAAAAAAATTGCCTTTTTAAGTCTTTGAGGGACCTGGTGGTATTGACGAGACATATTAGAACATCTCACCAGAGTGGAGAGGTTTAGATCTTCAGGCTCTGAGAGTGTTGTCATATGAAAGCATCTCACTGCTTCTTTGTCCCAGTGGTGGATCCGGGGGGGGGGGGTTACAATGGGGCAAGTGATGCAACTTTGTAATGCACTAGACAATGTAAAATTTCTTGTTTGTATGTATGAGTGTGTGTGTATGTGTATGTATGAGTGGGTGTGTCTGTGTATGTTTATGTATGTATGAGAGTGTGTGTGCATTTATGAGTGTGTGTGTGTGTGTGTATATATGTATATGTATGTATGAGTGTTTGTATGAGAGTATGGCCTCTATTTATCAAGGTCTGGCGGACCTGATCCGACAGTGCGGATCAGGTCCGCCAGACCTCGCTGAATGCGGAGAGCAATACGCTCTCCGTATTCAGCATTGCACCAGCAGCTCACAAGAGCTGCTGGTGCAATGCCGCCCCCTACAGACTCACAGCCAATGGTTCGCCAGCAGGAGGTGTCAATCAACCCGATCATACTCGATCGGGTTGATTTCCGGCGATGTCTGTCCGCCTGCTCAGAGCAGGCGGACAGGGTTATGGAGCAGCGGTCTTTGTGACTGCTGCTTCATAACTGCTGTTTCTGGTGAGTCTGAAGACTCGCCAGAAACACGGGCCATCAAGCTCCTTTCGGAGCTTGATAGATAGGCCCCTATGTATGTGTATGTATGAGTGTGTATGTGTATGTATGTATGAGTGTGTGTATATGTATGTATGTATGTATGTATGAGAGTGTGTGTGTATGTATGCAAGTGTGTGTGCATGTATGAGAGTGTGTGTATGTACGTATGTGTGTATGTATATGTATGTATGAGCGTGTGTGTGCATACAGTATGTATGTATAATAGTGTATATGTATGTATGAGAGAGTGTGTGTATGTATGAGCATGTGTGTATGTATGCATTAGTGTGTATGTATATGTATGTATGAGTGTGTGTGTGTGTATATATGTATTTATGAGTGTGTTACTTTGTATATATGTATGTATGAGAGTATGTGTGTATGTATGAGAGTGTGTGTGTGTGTATAAGAGTGTGTGTGTATGTATAAGAGTGTGTGTGTATGCATGAGAGTGTGTGTGCATGTATGAAAGTGTGTGTGTATGTATGTAGGTATGTATGTGTCTATATATATATGTATGTATGAGTGTGTATATGTATGTATGAGAGTGTGTGTGTATGTATGAGAGTGTGTGTGTGTACAGGGAGTGCAGAATTATTAGGCAAGTTGTATTTTTGAGGATTAATTTTATTATTGAACAACAACCATGTTCTCAATGAACCCAAAAAACTCATTAATATCAAAGCTGAATAGTTTTGGAAGTAGCTTTTAGCTTGTTTTTAGTTATAGCTATTTAAGGGGGATATCTGTGTGTGCAGGTGACTATTACTATGCATAATTATTAGGCAACTTAACAAAAAACAAATATATACCCATTTCAATTATTTATTTTTACCAGTGAAACCAATATAACATCTCAACATTCACAAATATACATTTCTGACATTCAAAAACAAAACAAAAACAAATCAGTGACCAATATAGCCACCTTTCTTTGCAAGGACACTCAAAAGCCTGCCATCCATGGATTCTGTCAGTGTTTTAATCTGTTCACCATCAACATTGCGTGCAGAAGCAACCACAGCCTCCCAGACACTATTCAGAGAGGTGTACTGTTTTCCCTCCTTGTAAATCTCACATTTGATGATGGACCACAGGTTCTCAATGGGGTTCAGATCAGGTGAACAAGGAGGCCATGTCATTAGATTTTCTTCTTTTATACCCTTTCTTGCCAGCCACGCTGTGGAGTACTTGGACGCGTGTGATGGAGCATTGTCCTGCATGAAAATCATGTTTTTCTTGAAGGATGCAGACTTCTTCCTGTACCACTGCTTGAAGAAGGTGTCTTCCATAAACTAGCAGTAGGACTGGGAGTTGAGCTTGACTCCATCCTCAACCCGAAAAGGCCCCACAAGCTCATCTTTGATGATACCAGCCCAAACCAGTACTCCACCTCCACCTTGTTGGCGTCTGAGTCGGACTGGAGCTCTCTGCCCTTTACCAATCCAGCCACGGGACCATCCATCTGGCCCATCAAGACTCACTCTCATTTCATCAGTCCCTAAAACCTTAGAAAAATCAGTCTTGAGATATTTCTTGGCCCAGTCTTGACGTTTCAGCTTGTGTGTCTTGTTCAGTGGTGGTCGTCTTTCAGCCTTTCTTACCTTGGCCATGTCTCTGAGTATTGCACACCTTGTGCTTTTGGGCACTCCAGTGATGTTGCAGCTCTGAAATATGGCCAAACTGGTGGCAAGTGGCATCTTGGCAGCTTCACGCTTGACTTTTCTCAGTTCATGGGCAGTTATTTTGCGCCTTGGTTTTTCCACACGCTTCTTGCGACCCTGTTGACTATTTTGAATGAAACGCTTGATTGTTCGATGATCACGCTTCAGAAGCTTTGCAATTTTAAGAGTGCTGCATCCCTCTGCAAGATATCTCACTATTTTTGACTTTTCTGAGCCTGTCAAGTCCTTCTTTGACCCATTTTGCCAAAGGAAAGGAAGTTGCCTAATAATTATGCACACCTGATATAGGGTGTTGATGTAATTAGACCACACCCCTTCTCATTACAGAGATGCACATAACCTAATATGCTTAATTGGTAGTAGGCTTTCAAGCCTATACAGCTTGGAGTAAGACAACATGCATAAAGAGGATGATGTGGTCATGTGTGTATGTATGAGTGTGTGTGTGTGTGTGTGTATGTATGCACATATATGTATGAGTGTGTGTATATGTATGTATGAGAGTGTGTGTCTATGCATTAGAGTGTGTGTACATGTATAAAAAAGTGGGTGTGTATGTATGTACAGTATGTGTGTATGTATGTATGTGTGTGTGTATATGTATGTATGAGTGTGCGTGTATATGTATGCATGAGAGTGTGTGTATATGCATGAGAGTGTGTGTGTGGGCATGTATGAAAGTGTCTGTGTATGTATGTGTGTATGTATATGTATGTATGAGTGTGTGTATATGTATGTATGAGAGTGTGTATGTATGAGAGTGTGTGTATGAGTGTGTATGTATATGTATGTATATGTGTGTGTATGTATATATCAGAGTGAGTGTGTGTGTATGAGATTGTGTGTGTATGTATGAGAGTGTGTGTATGCAAATGTATGTGTGAGTGAGTGTGTATGTATTAGCGCTGCGGAATCTGTTGGCGCTCTACAAATAACCGATAATAATAATAATAATAATATGTATTTGTCAGTGTGTGAGTGTGTATGTATAACTAAATATATGTGTGTGTGTGTATGTATGTGTGAGTGTGTATGTGTGTGTATATATAAGAGTGAGTGTGTATGTATATGTATGTATGAGTGGGTGACTGTGTATGTATGTATATATATATATGTATATATATATATATATATATATATATACTGTATATACATATTTGTGTATGTGTCTGTGTGTATGTATGAGTGAGTGTGTATGTATGTGTGCATGTATGAGTTAGTGTGTATGTATGTATGAGTGAGTGTGTATGTTTATGTATGTATGAGTGAGTGTGCATATATGTATGAGTGAATTTGTATGTATATTTATGTATGAGTGTGTAGGTATTTATGTATATATGAGTGAGTGTGTATGTATATGTATGTATGTGTGTGTGTGTATGTATGAGGGTGTGTGTGTGTGCATGTATGTGTGTTTGTATATATATATATATATATATATATATGTGTGTGTATATGTACACATGTATGTATGTTTGTGTGTGTATGTGTAAGGGAGTGTGTGTGTATGTATGAGTGAGTGTCTATGTATGTATGTTTATATGAGTGAGTGTGTATGTATGTATTAGTGTGTATATTATATTATTATTATTATTATTATTATTAAACTATATTTATGAAGCACAAACATATTCCACAGCGCTGTCCATGGGTACAGTTAATTTAAATAAAACAATGATATAAAACTTGTAAGAGACAAAACAAAATTTGACAAACACATACAGGAGGAATTGAGGGCCCTATTTCCATGGGAATTTACAATCTATGATTAAGTGTGTATGTATATGTATGTATGAGTGAATGTGTATATATGTATGAGTCAGTGTGTATGTATGTGAGTGAGTATGTATGAGTGTATGTATATGTAAGTATGTATGAGTGTGTATGTATGTATGTACATATATATGAGTGAATGTGCATGTATGTATGAGCGAGTGTGTATGTATGTATGTATATATGAGTGAGTGTGTATGTATATGTATGTATGAGTGTGTGTATGTATGAGTGAGTGAGTGTGTATGCATGTATGTATATATAAGTGTGTGTGTGTGTATGTATGTATGAGTGTGTATGTATGTATGTATGAGTAAATGTATGTATGAGTGTTTGTGTATGTATGTATGAGTGAGTGTGTATGTATATGTATGTATGAGTGTGTGTGTATGTATGAGTATGTATATGTATGTATGAGTGAGTATGTATATGTATGTATGAGTGAGTATGTATATGTATGTATGAGTGACTGTGTATGTATATGTATGTATGAGTGTGTGTGTGTGTATGTGTGTATATATGTATGTATGAGTGACTGTGTATGTATATGTATGTATGTATGTATGAGTGTGTGTGTATGTATATGTAGGTATGAGTGTGTGTGTATGTGTGTATATATGTATGTATGAGTGACTGTGTATGTATATGTATGTTTGTGTATGTATGAGTGTATGTGAATGTATGTATGTATGAGTGTGTAGGTATGTATGAGTAAGTGTGTATGTATATGTATGTGTGTGTGTGTGTATATGTGTGTATATATGTATGTTTGAGTGACTGTGTATGTATGTGTATATATGAGTGTGTATGTATGTATATGTATGTATGAGTTTGTCTGTGTATGTGTGTATGTATGTATTAGTGACTGTGTATGTATGTGTATGTATGAGTGTGTATGTATGTATGCATATGTATGTATGAGTGTGTGTGTATATGTATGTATGAGTGTGTATGTAAGTATATGTATGTATGAGTGTGTATGTATATGTATGTATGAGTGTGTGTGTATATGTATGTATGAGCGTGTATGTATGTATATGTATGAGTGTGTATGTATGTATATGTATGTATGAGTGTGTATGTATGAGTGACTGCGTATGTATATGTATGTACGAGTGTGTATATATGTATGTATGAATGTGTGTGTATGCATATGTATGTATGAGTGTGTGTATAAATGTATGTATGAGTGACTGTGTATGTATATGTATGTATGAGTGTGTGTGTATGTGTGTATATATGTATGTATGAGTGACTGTGTATGTATGTGTATGTATGAGTGTGTATGTATGTATATGTATGTATGAGTGTGTTTGTGTATGTAAGTATTGTTTTTGTATATATATGGAGCATAATTTCACTACTTAATACAATATGTTTTATAGGCATTGCTAGAGGACGTTGAAGTGTGAAGTATTATCTATTATATAACAAAGATGATAGGCCGCTTTGCAACAAAATAATCTGTCACATTGCCCCTCCCGATATTGGGCTCTGGATCCGCCCCTGATTTGTCTGTGTGCATCGGTATTATCCCCTTCTGTGCTCCAGATACACACGTTTTGCTATTTACCCCCTTTTCTGTCTGTTTTTTTCATATGACTGTTGCAATAGTTGTAAATAGAAATGTGTTCTTAATCCCAAATGTTATAAAATCACAAAAAGTCTACCAAAAACTAAATAAAGTGAATTGTAAGCACAATAATGATAAGTAATGACAAACTGCATCAAGCTGTTCCAAGTTTGTATCCCTGAGCAAAACAACAAAACAAATAAAAAAACAAAAAAAGCAGGGGTAGATATGGAGTAATAACTATTGTCATATAATCTTGCCACTGGGAAATCTTGTGCTCACCAGTCAGTCCCTTACACAGCCCTGTGGTTCAGCAGCAGTATGTTAAATTCTGAAAAGGTGTTAAATACATAGTAAAGGTACAGCTTGGCGCTCGTTACACAGCTGAGACGTGCAGTTTCCGCTTGGGATCTGCGGTCCTGAGCAGTACTTCTACTATGTGTCAAATCCTTTTTGCGGGGGTTAAACACAGGTTCAATAGTGACATTTTGTTACGAATTAGGACATGTATTATTTTGTATGATTACAGCCCTTTAAAGTGAAGGTAAACTTTCATTCATCAAAGTTTAGAAAGCAGCCGTTTTGATTAAAAACTTACCTTTGTTTTTTTCACAGCCTGAGCAGCTTCCCCCACCTGGAGATCCTCTTTTCATACAACATCAATGACTAATCCAGCTTCCACCAATCATGGCTTTCCCCCCAGGGTTGTCATTGCCTGAGGCCATGCCATGATTGGTGGAAGCTGGATTAGTCATTGATGACGCGTGAAGAGAGGATCTCCAGGTGGGGGAAGCTGCTCTGGCTGTGTAAGTTTTTAATCAAAACGGATGCTTTCTAAATATTGATGAATGAAAGTGCCCCTGTTTTTAATAGTATTTAAAAAAAATGGGCTTTCATTCATCAAAGTTTACCTTCACTTTAAATGCTACTAGAAAAGATACAGTTTCATTAGTTTATTTAAAAGGTAACACTTGGAAAACATTAAAGCTATCAACACAATATTTGAATGTAGTTGTCAGTTTATATCTCTGAGAATTAACTGTGGTCAATTAATTTTGTCATCTCACAACTACACAGCATTAGACAAATCTCACTCACTTGACACTACTGGCAGATCAAGGTGCTGAAATGTCACTGGGTAAAATAACTAATTATCAATTCTCTTGAACACCTGACTTCATTTCCATCACTCATTACCTCCTCTATTTTGTCAGAAGATAAGTTGCAGATGCAGATTTCTCACTTTATTGATATAAACTTATATTTCAATCTTAAATCTCTTTATGACTTACCTTGATAATCCTTTGAAAAAATTTGTAATTTTTTCACATAGGCTCACATGTTGTTCCTCGACCACGTAATCCCCAGATCTGAAGGAAATATGATAATTATTGTATTATATTTATAATGTCATCTGGCTGTTTATGCTAAGATATGGGTTTAAAATAATAAAGACAATTATATTTGGTTATTATGCATAGCAAATCAATCAAAAAGACAAAATCAGTAATTGCAAACCTAAGTAGCACAGCCTTAAATGAAATAGAAAACAAAACCCAGGGCCCTCTGGGCCTATACTCACTCTATATTATGCCAGGTGTCAGTCACTAAAATGAAAAAAAAAAAAAAAGCATATCAGTTGTTTTCACTCAGATACTGTATAAAGTTTTATATTCAAAACTGTCTACTCTTTTCCTGTGACATATAACAATCTAGTAATTACATGTGACCCCTATATAGGCCATACATTACGCCTTCTATAAATAAATAAAACAAGTTACAACAAGGAGTATGGACTGATAAGATAGTTATGGGCTATTTTACTATTTATTTTATTAATTACACCTAGGGTTGCCAAGTGTCCAGTGTTCAACTGGACAGTCCAGTATTTTAGCAGGCTGTCCAGTAAAATCTCCACAACAATACTGGACATGTAAAGGGACATTAAACACTTTGAGATGGTAATATGAAATGATAAACCATATATATTTATTGTGTCCCCTTTTCCTGTAATTCTATTATGAAATTGTGAGCTTTTCAGTTTCTGTTAGAAATGGAAGTGCAGAACACTGTTAGATTCCACACAGCCATTGGCTGCGCACTCTAGTGACCTATTTATAACTGTCCCTAGTTGGCCACAGCAGAGAAGGTAACCTAAGTTACAACATGGCAGCTCCCACTGCGTTATAGACACTAAAACTTTACACTTATATTGTCAACATTTAAACAGCTAATGAAACTTTAAAAAATACATCTATGTTATTTTCAGACTAATCTTTTCTTTGAATGCATCATTCTACCTAAGATTCATTTAGTGTGGGGGGGGGGGTTAAATTTAGTTTTTAGCTTTTTAAAGTCTCTGAGTTTTAGCTAATTATAAAAGGTTGCCTGAACCGCAACACAATATTAATAGCCAAAGAAGTAAAATTATTTATATGTATGTTACTGGCAGCCAAGGGGTAAAATGACTGTTCAGTAGTAAAAAAAATATGCATAGTGGGATCAAGAGTGAGGGCTATGGCAGAGCTTTTTGGGGGCAAGGTGAGACTTTATCTACCATCATGCCCCTTCCCCAACAGATTGACCAGTATTTTTGTGGAGATCAGCTGGCAACACAAATTACATCTGTATCTACAATAAATAAATGTATATAACTCCTTTAGCTAAAGCTCATCACAAGAACTAAATGTGAAGGGAGAGCAGGAGAGGTTCATGAGAATTTTTCACCAGATGTTTTTTTTTTACAATTATTTTGTAGAAGAGAAAAGAAGATTTGGTGTTTAATAAAGGTGAAACATGACTAATAGGGAAATAGGTGAGCAGTAAAGTGATTAGTTTTAGGAAATATTTACAATAGTGAGACCTGACTGACAAGGTGAAGTGATGTTAGATCTTAGGTTTTGTTCTGGAAGGAGATACACTGCAACAGACATCCTTAAACTTGGGCCTCCAGAGGTTTTGGAACTACATTTCCCATGATGCTCAGCAAGCTGATATGCTGACTGAGCATTATGGGAAATGTAGTTCCAAAAACCTCTTAAAGGGCAAAATTGGAGGATGTCTGCACTACAATATTCACAAGGGATGTCTATGTCTAACACTTACCGTCGCACAGCATTGAAAATAATTGTAGTCTCTGAAATTAAACAGAACACAAAGTAGAATTACTGGCATAATTTAATCATTATAAATCTACAAGAGAAAGCAATACATTTTAGAACCAATGGGGTATCTGATCTGATAAATATTGTCATCTTACAAATCTTAGAGTATTTACCTACAAAGTAAACGTAACCACAAAGGCGCAGATCACATTTTAACGTGTGATGCAGAAATGCATTTTAACATTTGGTGGACACTCACATTTACTTAAAGGACTAGTCAAGTCAAAATTAAACTTTCATGCACTTTTAAAGGGACATTAAACCCAAAAATGTTCTTTCATGATTCACATAGAATTAAGCAAATTAGATAATAGAAGTAAATTAGAAATTAGTTAAAATCACATGCTCTATCTGAATCATGAAAGAAAAAAATTGGATTTCCTGTCCCTTTAAGCAACTTTCTAATTTACTCAAATTATCAATTTTTCTTTGTTCTCTTGGTATCTTTATTTAAAAAAACAGGAATGTAGGCACAGGCCCATTTTTCGTTCAGCACCTGGGTAGCGCTTTCTGATTGGTGTCTAAATGTACCCACCAATCAGCAACCGCTACTCAGGCACTAAGCTAAAAATGTGCCGACTCTTAAGCTTACATTCAAATAAAGATACCAAGAGAATGAAGAAAAATTAAGAATGAAGAGTAAAACAGAAAGTTGCTTAAAATTACATGCTCTATCCGCATTATGAAAGTTTAATTTTGACCAGACTATCCCTTTAAATTGGTATATCAAATTTATATGACACCACCACATTTCACAATAAAAAAGGTCCTACTAACTAACTATGGTTTGGGATAACTTGAAATGCAAGAATATGACCCTGACAGTCTAAGAAAAAAATAATTAAAACAGTTATTATGATATTATTTTTTGAACAGTTATACTCAATGCTTTTTCGACCACCTAATGCTTCTTACCAGTTTATCCATATGGGCTTTTTTTTCTCTGTAGATCAGTTCAATCTGTGTTATATCACTGGTGTAGAAGAAGAAGAAAGAAATCAGTGCTTAGATCCCTCTAATCAATTGAGATATAATATGTCTACGGGCTGTCCTTAGTAAACAAACTTACAAGACACCCAGCTAACTAAAGTACTCAACACAAGTCTATTGAATTTGGAAAATGGATGACTTGTAAAAGTGATTATTCAATACTGGAACATAAAGAACATTCCAATCCATCAGAATTCCAGAGCTAAGCACTACACGCAAATTTTTGCAGGGTTTTCAAACTGGAAGCCCTTGTAAAACCCTGCAATAGCCCATTTATCACATGCTTTTCAAAAGCATTTGTGTTTGTATAATGCCCTTGAATAGGTCAAATGCAAAAGTTACATTTTAGTTTATAAGAAAATACTTTCTATCAGCCATTTGCGTGTTTTTTTAAATTTTAATTTTCAACATCCCTGACTGTTTTTTCTCCTGTTACAAGCAGCACATCTTAATGGTTTGTAGAGCTTTTTTTTTACTGTATTGTTAGTTAACACATTAATAAACATGATTAATTTTTAAACATATGAAACTTGTTCTCAGATTGAATATGATCATTAGAACATTTATGTATGATTGCAATGAGGTATTTGGGAATACCCTTTTGTAAATCCTTAGAAATTATTTTATTTAAAGGTCCAGAAGAGTCAAAATTAATCTTTCATGATTCAGGTGGTGGACTTGGTGTAAAAAAAATAGCACATTTCTTCTGTTATCAAATTTAGTTTGCTCTTTGGTCTCCTTTATTGAACCATAGGTCCTATCCGTGAGAACATACTGAGGTAGGCTCAAGAAGGTGTATGTGTATTGGGCAATACATATATGAATGCAAACATGTTCTCAAGATACCAGAGCCTACCTCAGTATGCGCTCATGTAAAGGAGATAGGTTTCAACAAAGGAGACCTAAAGAACAAAGTAAATTTGATAACATAAGTAATCTAGAATATTTTTTAATGGTTCACTCTATCATAAGCATACAAGTCTCATGTTGTTTTAACTTGATGTTTCTGTATATTATATATTAATTGGAGCAGTTTTCTAAAAAAAAGGAAAAGACAACTTCAGTAATGGACTGGAGTGATTGCAGACAGTGTCTTCTAACAGGAATACTGATGGATTGGAATGAGGGTCACTGTCTTATATCTACTAAGACTTTAAAGAACACCCCATTGATGCAAAGCCAAACCATTGTTTTGTCTTATGGAGCTGATTAACAAATAAAAGACCTACAATTTTATCAATTCCACTTTGACCTAATTTTAAATCTCCCTCTATCTCCATTGTTAACACTTAGGTTATTTCAACAGGAGCATACGGTATGCTAAGGAGCTGCCATATAGTGTGCAAGACATGTGACTACTTCAGTATACTCTTATAGTACTCTTTTGTATAATTACTTTTGCAAATCTATGCAAATTAGCATAAATTAGCAAATAAGAATAAAGAGGGTAATTATTCAAACACACTTGCAGAAGCCTTTATTATTCAAACATAGCCTATATTTATATATTCTTAATTATTTACATTGACCTGAGTCCTGAACTTTTAAAACATTGGTCAGGTGAAATATGTGGCTGGTGACAACCCTTAATAGCAGTAGGGTCTTGTATAAATAGAATTTATTTGTTAAGCGTCACCATATTCAATATGTGTACAAGAATGAGCAAATAAAACTTAGAAATGCCTTTAAATATACTTACTCCAGTTTTTCAAAAGGGTCATCTGTAAAATAAAATGACAGTTTTAACAAATCATTTAACACATTAAACATATCTCTGTCATTAGCTCACAGTGATTCTCATTGTATTTACATTTAGTTTTAAGTAGAAAGTCACTAACAAACAATATAAAAACGGACTCTTTAATAGTTAGAGCTGATCACAAACATTATTTTATTTAGTATGAATGATCATCAAGTGATCTCCTCCTCATCCTTCTCTATTGTGTGTACAAAACTATTACACCCAATCAAACTAATCCCAAAACTAGGGAAGCTCCTTTATTCCCCTTCAGTGTCAAATAAAAATGTGCTTTTCGAAAATGTTACTTATTATTCCATAACACGTATTATATTAATAAGTATAAATTATTTGTGCACCAGCATTTTAAATACTGCAGCTGCTCAGAGTGCCAGTGGGGCTTGTATCATGTCAGCAATTAACAAATTGAGTCATTACCAGATGATAAAGGCTCCTTAGGCTCTCTGAGCAAGTGCTGTGTTTAAAATGCTGGTGCATAGCTTTTATTAGAAGCATTTTAGATAATACATGTACAGTATGTTACAAAAATGCTTCTATTCAAAACTGAAATGCATCCATGTCAATTCCAATTTTGGCTGGAATGTTCCTTTAAGGTTATCCTATGAACTAAATAAGCATGTACTTAGGAATTTTGGGGCCTATGGTTCTTTTATGGTTCTTATCTGCCATCAAAATCTGTTTATATGTTCTCGTTATTATCAGGTTATTTTATGCCCCTTTATGTTGGCCCCACATAAGAATTAAACAGTATAGTGTCTAGTGAGTGCACAAATACTTACACATCCTCTGCTGTAATTGCATCAGCTGTAAAAGAGACAAAAATTAATATTTGTTTATTAAACATTTGATATAAGAGTAATTCTCCTCAATTTGTATAACTGAAAAAATGTGTAATTAAAACCTGTTAAAATCTAAATTAAAACTAATACAACAGTACTGGTTTTGTACTTCCTACTAATCCTCTCTGGCTGATAAGAACAATCACCTCCACAGTGGGTGAGAACTCTGTCTTGTTGGAATGGAGCTGGTAAAGAAATCAAATTTGCAAGAGAATTTGTTTCATACCAGCTTCATTTTATGGTGTTGTCTGAATCCCATGTAGTATTTTGTAGTGACTGAATACTATTTGTGAATAAATAAGAGAGGCTTCTTATCACTATTTGCTCTATACAGCCTGGCAGTCTAGTGACAATAAATACCTACTGTTAGCTCTCCAATGGCTATAAAGAATATCCATACTAACCCCCATTATAATAAAGCCTAATCATACCAGCCTGGTCTCACTAAGCATCTCAGGCACATACAGCTTTACTTACATATCATAGTCCTATTAGCATTCAGCCAGCAGCCTACCCTGGTCTCACTGTCATCACTGACCTTAGGGTATCCTTATCTCAGTAGCATCATCTGCTCCACTAGCCTACTTCACCCCTTCTAATGTCTCTGGCTCTTCTACCTGATCCCCCATGTCCAACACTGTTAATACCCAAAGAACCCCTTACACACCCCTCACATCTATCAATGCCCAAAGAAACACCCAACATGCCACTCCTAACTTTCAAGTGACCACATACATGATCCTCACCCCAACCCCACTAATACAGGGAGTGCAGAATTATTAGGCAAGTTGTATTTTTGAGGATTAATTTTATTATTGAACAACAACCATGTTCTCAATGAACCCAAAAAACTCATTAATATCAAAGCTGAATATTTTTGGAAGTAGTTTTTAGTTTGTTTTTAGTTTTAGCTATTTTAGGGGGATATCTGTGCGTGCAGGTGACTATTACTGTGCATAATTATTAGGCAACTTAACAAAAAACAAATATATACCCATTTCAATTATTTATTTTTACCAGTGAAACCAATATAACATCTCAACATTCACAAATATACATTTCTGACATTCAAAAACAAAACAAAAACAAATCAGTGACCAATATAGCCATCTTTCTTTGCAAGGACACTCAAAAGCCTGCCATCCATGGATTCTGTCAGTGTTTTGATCTGTTCACCATCAACATTGCGTGCAGCAGCAACCACAGCCTCCCAGACACTGTTCAGAGAGGTGTACTGTTTTCCCTCCTTGTAAATCTCACATTTGATGATGGACCACAGGTTCTCAATGGGGTTCAGATCAGGTGAACAAGGAGGCCATGTCATTAGATTTTCTTCTTTTATACCCTTTCTTGCCAGCCACGCTGTGGAGTACTTGGACGCATGTGATGGAGCATTGTCCTGCATGAAAATCATGTTTTTCTTGAATGATGCAGACTTCTTCCTGTACCACTGCTTGAAGAAGGTGTCTTCCAGAAACTGGCAGTAGGACTGGGAGTTGAGCTTGACTCCATCCTCAAACCGAAAAGGCCCCACAAGCTCATCTTTGATGATACCAGCCCAAACCAGTACTCCACCTCCACCTTGCTGGCGTCTGAGTCGGACTGGAGCTCTCTGCCCTTTACCAATCCAGCCACGGGCCCATCCATCTGGCCCATCAAGACTCACTCTCATTTCATCAGTCCATAAAACCTTAGAAAAATCAGTCTTGAGATATTTCTTGGCCCAGTCTTGACGTTTCAGCTTGTGTGTCTTGTTCAGTGGTGGTCGTCTTTCAGCCTTTCTTACCTTGGCCATGTCTCTGAGTATTGCACACCTTGTGCTTTTGGGCACTCCAGTGATGTTGCAGCTCTGAAATATGGCCAAACTGGTGGCAAGTGGCATCTTGGCAGCTGCACGCTTGACTTTTCTCAGTTCATGGGCAGTTATTTTGCGCCTTGGTTTTTCCACACGCTTCTTACGACCCTGTTGACCATTTTGAATGAAACGCTTGATTGTTCGATGATCACGCTTCAGAAGCTTTGCTATTTTAAGAGTGCTGCATCCCTCTGCAAGATATCTCACTATTTTTGACTTTTCTGAGCCTGTCAAGTCCTTCTTTTGACCCATTTTGCCAAAGGAAAGGAAGTTGCCTAATAATTATGCACACCTGATATAGGGTGTTGATGTCATTAGACCACATCCCTTCTCATTACAGAGATGCACATCACCTAATATGCTTAATTGGTAGTAGGCTTTCGAGCCTATACAGCTTGGAGTAAGACAACATGCATAAAGAGGATGATGTGGTCAAAATACTCATTTGCCTAATAATTCTGCACTCCCTGTACACAAGGGCCACCCCAGCACCTCGGTTACCCATACCACCTAAGTAAACCTTGAAACACATAGAGTCCACATTTAAACCACTAGTCCTCCACTAGTCCTCCAAAACATCCTAATCCCATGGTTAATCCTAACATTTAGCCTCCTAGTAAAATGTTTCATTAAGGAAAATAAAAGGACATTCCAATATACATTCATTATCCTTTTGCCTGTTTTTGCTGTAAAATATCTCTGGAAAGTGTGATTGTTCTACTACCTCCAGAGAGACTAGAGTGCCTCCATCATAGTTATAGTGAAATGTATCTGGCCCTGCAAAATGCTACACAGTCATTGGTTAGTTCAGAGCACAGACTATGTTATAATCTGCTTTTAAAGGGGCATGAAACACAGATTTTTTTCTTTCATGATTTAGATAAATCATACATTTGTAAACATTTTTCTAATTTACTTCTATTATCAGTTTTGCTCTGTTCTCTTGGTATCCTTTCTTGAAATGCACTACTGGCAACAAGCTGAACACATCAGTAAGTCAATCACAAGAGGCATATGTGTGCAGACACCAATCGGCAGCTAGCTCTCAGCTCCCAAGCCTTTCTAGATTTGCTTTTCAACAAAGAATATCAAGAGAATGAAGCAAATTAGATAACATAAATACATTGGAAATGTGTTTAAAAATGTATGCTCTATTTAAATCATGAAAGAAAATTGTGGGGTTTCATGTCTCTTTATAAGGCCACAGCAAAGGAGACTATGAATATGAATTCCACCAGATTTTTCAAGAGGTTTATCCCTGAAATGTTCTTGAATTGCAAGACCTTGTAAACAAATGGCCAGTGCTAAACAATTTTAAAACGTTACTTGAATTTGCAGTACTTAATTGCTGGTATATATAGTATGAGACTGATTTTCCTTTAAGAATCCACTACAACCCCTTGTAAATCACTGTACACAGATAGCAAGGGACATACTGTACAGTACATGCTGAATAATGTAAACAGAATTTTACCATGTTGTGTATATAATATGAGCTGAAAAAGAAACCATTAGTATCCCCTTAAGGACCAGGCATTTCAGTCTAAAACTTGCCCAAAAGACCAGAGAATTTTTTCACATTTTTGCCATCACTCCATTTAAACAGAAATAGATCCTTGTTTTTATTTAATTTACCTATCAAAACTTTAAAGATTTTTTTAGTAGACAACCCAAGGTATTGATCTAGGCCCATTTTGGTATAGTTCATGCCAGCGTTTCATTGCAAAAGGCGATCATTTATCAAAAAAAACTTGAAATTTTTCAAACAATTTGGGGTTCTCACTGAAATTATTTACCTACTGTAAATCAAAACATAAATGGATGTAAAAGCTTCTCTGTTCAGAAATATCAGACATGCACTGCTTTTTCGTACTAAGAAGGCCAGTAATTGCAGCTGCGCACCACATTTCTGAAATTCCTGGTAGTTAAAGGGTTAATCAGGTAGCTTGTAAGGTTAGGTTTAGTTGCAGTGTAGCGATTACCCTCCAATCTGATCCCTCCAACCCCCTGATCCCTACCTGATCTTTCCTAAACAGCTCTCTACTGTCACCACCATCTTAGACACGGGAAGTCTGTCAATGTGAGGTTTTGGTTTTTGTATTATTATTTTCTACAGTGTAGGATTACCCCCTTACCTTCCCACCTCCCTGATCCCTCCCAAAAAGCTCTCTAATCCTCCCCCTCTAACTATTGTCCACCATCTTATGTACTAGCAGCTTTCTGCCAGAACCCAGTTTTCTATCTATTTATCTACTTTAAAAAAAGACAATTTTTTCTGTAGTGTAACTGCACCCCCTCATTTATCCCCCTCCAAACAATCTTTATCTCTACCCTCTAATTCCTCTTCTCCACTCTAGGCCCCCCCCTCTCCCTCTCCTTCCCTCCCTCCCCCTAACCCCCTTCTCCCTCCCTTCCGCTTTCAGTATGGAATTTTTTCTGCAGTGTAGCAGTCCCCCCATTCCCGCCCCTCCTGCAATGGGCCACCCACATGCCCCCCTCCTGACCCTCCCACGCTACCAACGATTAGCACCACCTATACCCAATGCAGAGAGGGACACAGAGACTGCATCGGTCTCTCTGCACTTCTATTTGTGCACTGCCCCACTCATGGGGCATGCAGAAATAGTGCAAGCTAACCACTGTTAGTGAGATTGTGGCAGAAAGAGGCCCAGGACAGCGGCTCCATACAGGGTATGCCGCTGGTCCTTAAGGGCTTAAAGGGACACTGAACCCAAATTTTTTTCTTTCAAGATTCAGATAGACCATGTAATTTTAAGCAACTTTCTAATTTACTCCTATTATCAAATTTTCTTTATTCTCTTGGTATCTTTATTTGAAAAAGAAGGCATATAAGCTAAGGAGCCAGTCAAATTTTGGTGATTGGTGGATAAATTCACCCACCCACCAATAAACAAGTGCTGTCCAGTGTACTGAACCAAAAATTGGCTGGCTCCTTAGCTTATATGCCTTCTTTTCCAATAAAGATAGCAAGAGAACAAAGAAAAATTGATAATAGGAGTATATTAGAAAGTTGCTTGAAATTGCATAGTCTATCTGAATCTTGAAAGAAAAAATTTGGATTCAGAGTCCCTTTAACAACCAGGGGTTATACAGTATATTTAGAACTGGGAAATATATATATGTTAGAAATGTACCTCAAGGTAGGTCTTCCTTTGATCCAAGTCCTGAAAAAAAGTATTTAATCAATTATTTTCTAAGACATGGAAATCTGCCCCTCTCTGTGTCCTTATTCTTGTTTTCCTTTATCTGCATGTATATAACTGTATAGCCATTAGTCTTTATGTCTGTCTTTGTGTTGTCTGCCTGATACTCTAAAGCTCTCTGGTCTGGTGAGATTACTGAAGAAATCTTAACAGTACTACAAGGTCCCTCGAAGAATTTTAGTATAGCAAATTTTAGCTTGAGAACAATTTATCTCACTATGGCCTAGATTATAAATGGAGAGCTATTGATAGTACAGGATGCGCTATCCATTTGGCGTCCCTGCGCTAAGAATATCACACAATCTGGTGTTATACAAGAGTGATAGTGAGTGCTTCTTATTAATAACATTTTTTAATAGTGATTTAAAGGGATATGGTAAATGGCAATGTATTGGACTGGGAAGGACTCAAAGATGGTGAGTTTGTTGTGTGTGTGTATATATATATATATATATATATATATACTTGTGAGCCCTTCACAGTCCAACACTTTTTCACATACCTTTAAATCACTGATAAAACACTTTTATTAATAAAAAAATCTCTATCTATTTATCTTCATATTAATTAAAATATTTTGTAAAGAGCACTATTTTTTTAATGTACTTTGAGTGAAAACCAGACCTGAGTTCTGTAGCACTTCCCACAGAAGTCTATTATGTAAGGTGTGACGGATACCCCAGCTACCCCAACTGGGTAGCTCTGCCAAACGGGTCCTGCTTCCTTCCTGCCGACTGCAGCTATGTAGCTGGCAAGTGACCACAGCCTGTAGCCACCCCTGATGCTCGACAGCACCAGTACTCAGGGTCCCACCCTGTGGCAGACTCCGGCTACCCAGACTAGGTAGCTCTGCCAGAGGGTCCTTCATCTGCCTGGAACAGGCTGCTATGTAGCCCAGGAAAGTGATTTTAGCAGGAGCCCACCCAAATAACTAGACATACTAGCATTCAGGTGAAACAAAAACTAATTTTATTGAAAACACACACTCCTTTTATACACAAAGCTCATCTTGATAAGATACTGGACAATTCCACAATTTTCCCGCCATTCCCGCCCCTCCAGACAGACCGGCACCTCCATAGCAGCCACAGTCCCACAGAATCCTAGGACATAGGGATGGCGGTTTTGGGGTGATCCCGGGGGAGCACTTCCAGGGTGTCATTTTAAAGCTGTGTAAGGGGAGGAAGGACGATTACCTCGGCTCCCAGAGGATGGATCTGCCGCTGGGGAGAGAGACAGACTGTCTCCTCTCCCTGCTCCTGGCTCTGCTGCTGGGGAGAGAGACAGACTGTCTCCTCTCCCAGGAAGGGGTTCTGTGTAAGGGGAGGAAGGACGACTACCTCTGCCCCAGGGAATGGCTCTGCCGCTTGGGAGAGAGACCGACTGTCTCCTCTCCCTGCTCCTGGCTCTGCCGCTGGGGATAGAGACCGACTGTCTCTTCTCCCAGGAAGGGGTTCTGATGCTGGGGAGAGTTATCGACATCCGTCTCTCCCTGCAAGGGGTTCTGCTTACGGGGAGGGTGGATGACTACCTCCGCTCCCAGGGGATGGCTCTGCCACTGGGGAGAGAGACCAACTGTCTCCTCTCCCGGCTCCTGGCTCTGCCGCTGGGGAGAGAGACCAACTGTCTCCTCTCTCAGGAAGGGGTTCTGCGTAAGGGGAGGGAGGACGACTACATCCTCTCCCAAGGGATGGCTCTGCCGCTGGGGAGAGAAACCGACTGTCTCCTCTCCCAGGAAGGGGTTATGCTTATGGGGAGGGAGGACAACTACCTCTGCTCCCAGGGGATGGCTCTGCCACTTGGGAGAGAGACCGACTGTCTCCTCTCCCTGTTCCTGGTTCTGCCACTGGGGAGAGAGACTGACTGTCTCCTCTCCCAGGAAGGGGTTCTGCTTACGGAGAGGGAGAACGACTACCCCCGCTCCCAAGGGATGGCTCTGCCGCTGGGGAGAGAGACCAACTGTCTCCTCTCCCAGCTCCTGACTCAGCCGCTAGGGAGAGAGACTGACTGTCTCCTCTCCTAGGAAGAGGTTCTGTGTAAGGGGAGGGAGGACGACTACCTCCACTACCAGGGGATGGCTCTGCCTCTGGGACGAGAGACCAACTGTCTCCTCTCCCTGCTCCTGGCTCTGCCGCTGGGGAGAGAACCCAACTGTCTCCTCTCCTGGGAAGGGATTCTGCTGCTGGGGAGAGTTATTGACATCCGTCTCTTCCTGCAAGGAGTTCTGTGTAAGGGGAGGGAGGATGACTACCTCCACTCCCAGGGGATGGCTCTGCCTCTGGGGAGAGAGACTGACTGTCTCCTCTCCCTGCTCCTCTCTCTCCCCAGAGGCAGAGCCATACCCTGGGAGTGGAGGTAGTCATCCTCCCTCCCCTTACACAGAACCCCTTGCAGGGAGAGATGGATGTCGATAGCTCTCCCCAGTAGCAGAACCCCTTCTCGGGAGAGAGACCGACTGCCTCCTCTCCCAGGGGTTCTGTGTAAGGGGAGGGAGGATGACGACCTCCTCTCCCTGGTTTACCAGAGCTGCTGCAGGGGCTGGCAGAGGCCAGTGGCTCTCTGCCCTGTTGCCAGTGCCTCTGCTAGGGTTGCCCCTTGGTCCAAGACCATAAGCTCTGAGCCAGACTGATGATCGGGATCCAGCAGCCCTGGTTCCCTTTTTCTTTGTTGCCACTCCTCCACGGTCGAGCTCCATGAATACCAGAGGGCTGCACCCCAGATCTGTATACCCTTTGCACGCTGCTTAATGAGATCTAGCAGCCTCTTGTGTTCCTTGACCAGTGCCTCTTCCTGTTCAATTATAAAATCCAGTAGCCAGGATTCCTCCAAGAGATCCAGCAGTTCCTCTTGGAGCCCAGATATATCCTCCAGACCCTGGTCCATCTCGCTCCCAAACTGTGGGTCCTTTGTCCTTTTTGTAAATAGCAATCCAGGGCCGCCGAAGGCAAAGCCCTCTGTGGGGGAGCCATCCTCCAGCCATGGCTGCACTTGCATAGTGAGCCATTGGAGGGCCCAATAGCCGTCCTCCACCCACATCTTTTGCTGGACCAGTCTATGTAGAACAGATAGCCATTCCTTCTTTGGCTATTTTCCTAGGAAAGGCACTCTCATGGTCCGCCGAACCCGGAACCTCGTGTCATTCATGGGGAGGACCTTTCCATTGTCTCACTCCTGTTGAAGAGCCTCCCACCAGAGGTCCCAGTGGATCAGGTCCCTCTGTTCCAGCACATCCTGTTGGTAAATAGGACCGTCCAGCTGGGCCAGCGCCTCCTGTACTCTCCTTAGAAATTCACCTTTCAGAGTTACCGGCTACTGTGGCCCTTCTCCTGTGGCCCTTCTCCAATGTGACGGATACCCCGGCTACCCCAACTGGGTAGCCCTGCCAAACGGATCCTGCTTCCTCCCTGCCGACTGCAGCCTGTAGCCACCCCTGATGCCCGACAGCACCAGTACTCAGGGTCCCATCCTCTGCATGGAAAAGTCTGCTATGTAGCCCAGGAAAGTGATTTTAGCAGGAGCCCACCCAAATAACTAGACATACTAGCATTTAGGTGAAACAGAAACTCATTTTATTGAAAACACACACTCCTTTTATACACAAAGCTCATTTAGATAAGGTACTGGACAATCCCACAATTTTCCCGCCATTCCCGCCCCTCCAGACAGACCGGCACCTCCATAGGAGCCACAGTCCCACAGAATCCCAAGACACAGGGGTTGCAGTTTTGGGGTGTAATTTTAAAGCTCTTGGTCCCCAGATGCCAAAGTCCAAAAAGTGGCGTGATTTGTCACTGGGGACCGGAGATACAGCCCGTTGAAATTATGGGGGTAGGGAGTGTCAAAAAAACCCAGTTCCCAAAGGAGCTCACCTCTGGTAATTCCCCCACCTCTTGTCCTCCCTAGGGGCTACTAATCCCCAAAAGATCAGAGCTGTAGGACACATGGTTGCTGGAGCGACCAGGGGTAAAGTTAGCGGGTGTCCTGCTGTTCTGTGGCCGACCAGGAGTTCCAGGAGCTCGGCCAACCTGAGAGGGGTTAGGCGGGTGTCCGTTGTGAGGCAGCTGACTGGGAGTTCCAGGAATCTGGCCAGCCTAGGAGGGTTTTCCCAGTCATACATCAGCTCTTCTCTTAACAAGTTTAGAACAAAAAACAAGCAAACAAAAGCATCCAGAGATTGTGGTTGCTCTGAGGAGCCCAAAACCACTGAGAGACAACAGGGGTGAGGTTGTAGGGGGTTAGGGGTTTGCAGCCCGGTATCCGTGACATAAGGGATTTAGCAAGGCTGCGCAAACTGACCTAGAGATGTTAGAGGGCATGAGGCTTTTGCTTAAGCACTAACATTTACTTTCCACTTATGGAACAAAAATAGGAGCGGTATGGATGGTGTGTATGAGTGACACATACGTTAAAATGTTTTTGCATTCAGGTGAGTTTAAACTCATCAGGCCCTATTTCTCTCAGTGTCTGTCTATCTGTCCATCTTTAAGCCTGTCTTTCTGTCTCTGCATTCGGCACATTATTTGGCAGTATAGTGAATTATTTAACTTACCATCTCATGCAGTAAGTTTTCTGCGGAAGATTTTCTCCACCATTGGTTTTCCTGCAGAAAAAATTAAAGAGATAATAACATTAATCCTCTTGTCCAACTTCATACTAGACTTGTGTGCGATTGAAAAATTTGGTTCACTTTGTTTCGTTTCAATTCGGGTCATGAAGAGATTCGGTTTGAGACAATCGTAATAATTCGGTAATTCGGTTTCGTAATTTATTCGTATCGTTCCAAATTTTTAAATTCGGATGCATTTGAAACCATTACCGAATTATTATTAATGTCGGACCGAATCTTTATTACGGACCAAATCATTATTTCTAATTAATGTTCCAGCGATTGCTGAAACAAAATTATGTTAAACCACCGGAACCCACGCCACCACAAAATAAAGGTATTAACTCCTAAATTGCCATCCCCACTCATCACTAACACTACCTAAACCTATTAACCCCTAAAAAACTGCCCTCCATATCGCCGACACTAACTAAATAACAAAATAAAGTTATTAACACCGAAACTGCAGTTCCCCAACAACGCCAACACAAACTAAACCTATTAACCCCTAAACCACACACCCCAGATCGCCAACACTACCTAAACATCGCCAACACTAAATAAATCACTAAATAAAGTAATAACCCCTCAACTGCCATTTCCCGACATCGCTGCTATTCCCCGACATCGCCGACACTAACTAAACCTATTAGCCCCTAAACCGCACCCCCCCCCCCACATCGCCAACACTAATAAAACCTATTAATTTAACCCCTAAACCGCTGGCCCCCACATTGCAACAACCTAAATTAAACTATATTAACCCCTAAACCTAACCCTAAACATACCCCTAAACTTAACACCCCCTAACTTTAACATAATTTAAATAGACCTAAATTAAAGTTTAAATTATTGACTAAATACAAACGGCTAGATTACGAGTCTTGCGTTAGCCTTAAATAGCAGCGTTGAGAGGTCCCAACGCTGCTTTTTAACGCCCGCTGGTATAACGAGTCTGGCATATACAGGTGTACCGCTCACTTTTCATCCGCGACTCGAGCATACTGCAAATCCACTTACGTCAATTGCGTATCCTATCTTTTTAATGGGATTTTCCTAACACCGGTATTACGAGTCTTGGAAAAAGTGAGCGGTACACCCTCTCCTGTCAAGACTCCTACCGCATTTAAAAGTCAGTAGTTAAGAGTTTTATGGCCTTACGCCGTAACATAAAACTCTTAACTAAAGTGCTAAAAAGTACACTAACACCCATAAACTACCTATTAACCCCTAAACCGAGGCCCCTCCCCCCCACATCGCAAACACTTAAATAAAAAATTTAACCCCTAATCTGCTGACCGGACATCGCTGCCACTATAATAAATATATTAACCCCTAAACCGCCGCACTCCCGCCTCGCAAACATTAGTTAAATTTTATTAACCTCTAATCTGCCGTCCCTAACATCGCTGCCACCTACCTACATTTATTAACCCCTAATCTGCCGCCCCCAACGTCGCTGCAACTATATTAAATGTATTAACCCCTAAACCTAAGTCTAACCCTAACCTGAACACCCCCCTAACTTAAATATAATTTAAAATAATCTAAATAAATATTACTATTATTAACTAAATTATTCCTATTTAAAACTAAATACTTACCGATAAAATAAACCCTAATATAGCTACAATATAACTAATAGTTACATTACAATAACTATTTAATAACTATTGTAGCTAGTTAAAATAAATACAAAGTTGCCTGTAAAATAAAAATAAACCCTAAGCTAGCTACAATGTAATTATTAGTTATATTGTAGCTAGTTTAGGGTTTATTTTATAGGTAAGTATTTAGTTTTAAATAGGAATAATTTATTTAATAATATTAATTTTATTTAGATGTATTTAAATTATATTTAAGTTAGGGGGGGATAGGGTTAGACTTATATTTAGGGGTTAATAACTTTAATATAGTGGCGGCGACGTTGGCGGCGACAGATTAGGGGTTAATAAGTGTAGTTAGGTGCCAGCGACATTGGGGGCAGCAGAGTAGGGGTTAATAAATAAAAAGTAGGTGTCGGCGTTGTTGGGGGCAGCAGATTAGGGGTTCATAGGGATAATGTAGGTGGCGGCGGTGTCCGGAGCGGCAGATTAGGGGTTAATAATATAATGCAGGTGTCGGCGATGTCGGGGGTGGCAGATTAGGGGTTAATAAGTGTAAGATTAGGGGTGTTAAGACTCTGGGTTCATGTTAGGGTGTTAGGTGTAGACATAAAAAGTATTTCCCCATAGGAATCAATGGGGCTGCGTTAGGAGCTGAAAGCTGCTTTTTTTGCAGGTGAGAATGTGGAGCTAAATTTTGCTCTCCGCTCACTTTTTTGCGGCTAACGCCGGGTTTAAAAAACCCTGTAATACCAGCGCTGTCTGTAGGTGAGCTGTGAGCATAAACTGCTCGTTAGCACCGCACCCCTGTTAACGCAAAACTTGTAATCTAGGTGATTGTAACTTACCTATGAAATAAAACCTAGTTATATTGTAGCTAGCTTAGGTTTTATTTTTATTAGCCAAGGAAAGTTTGTATTTATTTTAACTAGGTAGACTAGTTAGTAAAAAATAGTTATTAACTATTTACTAACTATCTAGTTAAAATAAATACAAACATACCTGTGAAATAAAAATAAAACCTTAGCTGCCTTACACTAATTACACCATTACAAAAAATAAAAAACACTAAAATTAAAATTTTTTAAAAAAACTACCATTACAAAAAAAAATAATCAAACTAACAGGTAGATTACAAGTTATGCACGCTATAGGGAATGTATCAAACGCAACAAAAGTTGCGTTATTTCACCGCCTATAGCGCAACCATTCCAAGTTTTCAAACAGCCTCCTTGTGCGTGCGATATGGTTGCGTTGAGCTCCATACCGCACACAATACAAGTGCTGCTTTGACGTGCTCGTGCACGCTTTCCCCATAGACATCAAAGGGGAGAGTGGGTCAGAAAAAAACTTTAACACCTGCTAATGAAAAGCTCTGTAACGCAGCCCCATTGATGTCTATGGGGAATAAAAGTAATTTATAAACCTAACACCCTAACATAAACCCAGAGTCTAAACACCCCTAATCTGCTGCCCCCGACATCGCCACCACCTACATAATGTCATTAACCCCTAATCTGCCGCTCCCGATATCTCCACCACCTAAATAAATCTATTAACCCCTAATCTGCCACTTCCGATATTGCGCCATTATACTAAAGTCATTAACCCCTAATCCCCTGCACTCCAACATTGCCCACATTATAATAAATCTATTAACCTCTATTCCGCCGCTCCCCAACATCACCGCAACGAATTAAAGCTATTAACCCATAAACTTCTGGCCTCCCACATCACTACCAATAAATAATCCTATAAACCCCTAAACTGCGAGCCCCCCACATCGAAACAACCTAAATTATACTATAGTAACCCCTAAACCTAACCCTAACTTAACCCTAACCCTAACACCCTCTAACTTTAACATAATTAAAATAGAGCAAAATTAAAGTTACAATTAACTAAATAATACCTAAATACTTACCTGTGAAATACCTAAAACTAAATACTAAATACTTAAAACTAAATACCTGTAAAATAAAACCTAAGCTAGCTACAATATAACTAATAGTTATATTGTAGCTAGCTTAGGTTTTATTTTTATTTCACAGGTAAGTTTGTACTTATTTTAACTAGGTAGACTAGTTATGATCTATTTACTAACTACCTAGTTAAAATAAATACAAACTTACCTGTGAAATAAAACCTAAGCTGCCTTACACTAAAACCTAACTTCCTATAATATAAAAAGGCAAGTTTGTTTGTCCGAAGCTGTCATGCGCAGTAGAGACAAACACACCTGGCCTTCAACTGACTAACCTCCTGGCATCTGGGGCCGACCGGGCATGACAGGGGCGGGGCCGGGTGTGAAGTGGATGTGACTTGGCGGGGCCCCGGGCGTGATGCGGGCGGGGCCAGGTGTGACGTGGGTGGGGCCATGCAGCTGTGAAAGAGAGAGCTCAAAAGAGGGGGAATAGAGAGAGAGCATAAGAGGGGGGATAGAGAGAGCTAAAGAGAGGGAGAGAGGCAGCAAAAGAGAGGGGGGAGAAAGGGGGAGAGAGAGCAAAAGAGAGGGGGAGAGCGCAAAAGAGAGGAGGCCAGAGAGGGGGAAAAGAGAGGGGGAAGATAGGGGGAGGGAGTGCAAAAGAGAGAGGAGAGAAGGAGAGGGAGAGCAAAAGAGTGGGGGGAGAGCGCAAAAGAGAGGGGAGAGAAAGAGAGCGCAAAAGAGAGGGGGAAAGAGAGAGAGCAAAAGAGAGGGAAGAGAGAGAGCAAAAGAGAGGGGGAGAGAGAGCATAAGAGAGGGATGAGAGAGAGAGCAAAATAGAGGGGGAGAGAGACTGCAAAAGAGAGGGGGGAAAGACAGTAAAAGAAAGGGGGGAGAGAGAGCAAAAGAGTGGGGAGAGAGAGAGCAGAAGAGGGGGAGAGAGACAGCAAACAGAGGGGGGAGAGACTAAAAGAAAGGGGGAGAGAGAGAGCAAAAGAGAGGGAGAGAGACAGCAAAAGAGAGGGGTAGAGAGAGAGAGAGAGAGAGAGAGAGAGAGAGCAAAAGAGATGGGAGAGAGCGCAAAAGAGAGGGAGGAAAAGAGAGGGGGAGAGAGAGCAAAAGAGAGGGGGAGAGAGATCAAAAGTGAGGGGAGAGAGAGCAAAAGAGAGGGGAGAGAGAGAGCAAAATAGAGAGAGGGGAAGAGAGAGAGCAGAAGAGAGGGGGGGAAGGAGAGAGCAAAATAGAGGGAGATAGAGAGAGAGCAAGGGATGGAACCGCTGTACTGCAAAAAATAGTCCTTGTACACTGGCTTTAGGACTAGTTACAGCAGAAAAAACTACCATTACAAAAAATAAAAAACACTAAAATTACAAAAAATAGAAAAAAACTACCGTTGCAAGAAATAACAAATGAAATTATCCAAAACAATAAAAATTATTCCTATTCTAATACCCTTTGGAAAAAAAACACCCCAAAATAAAAAAACCTAATCTATAATAAACTACCAAGGGCCCTTAAAACGGCCTTTTGTAGGGCATTGCCCTAAAGTTAACAGCTCTTTTGCTAAAAAAAATTAAATCAAACACCCCCTAACAGTATACAAACCCCCACCCTCCAAACCCACAAAATAAAAATAAAGTAAAACCTAATCTACCCATTGCCCTGAAAGGGGCATTTGTATGGGCATTGCCCTTAAAAGGGCATTCAGCTTTTTCTTAACCTTAAAAGGGCATTCAGGTCTTATATGAAATGACCAACCATTAATCTAAATATAAAAACTCACCCCAAAATGAAAAACATTACACAAAATAACAAATTATCAAAAGTAATAAAAATTATTTCTATTCTAATACCCATTTAAAAGAAAACCCACCCCAAAATAAAAAACCTAATCTAGAATAAACTACCAATAGCCCTTAAAAGGGCCTTTTGTAGGGCATTGCCCTAAGTTAAACAGCTCTTTTACCTGAAAAAAAGTCCCACTAACATTACAAACCCCCACCCCCCAAACCCACAAAATAAAAAAACCTTATCTACCCATTGACCTGAAAATGGGATTTGTATGAGCATTGCCCTGAAAAGGGCATTTAGCTCTTTTGCATTGCCCTGAAAAGGGCATTTATTTAGTTTACGAAAAGCCCAAACCCTAAACTAAAAAAAACCCTCCCAACAAAAAAACTTAAAAAAAACCTAAAACTAACCCCTCTTTAGGTGCTCACAGTTGTTGAAGTCCCACTTGAACAATCTTCATCCCGGCGGCTCCATCTTCATCAAGGCGGCATCTTCATCCAGACGGCTCTATCTTCAACCATCACGGGACCGGCATCTTCTTCATCCCTGCGAGGCAGAGCGGTCGATGCACGGAAGCGGAGGTCAAGGCGGAGGTACAGGTGAAGGTCCAAGGCGGAGGACCAGGCAGAGGTCCAAGGCAGAGGTCCATCAATCCAACATGAAGGTCCTCTTCATATGATCATCTGCTACACACTGAGGATTGAAATGCAAGGTATCCCTTTTATACTGGGGTACCATTGCATTCCTATTGGCTGACAATTTCGAAATGTTCAAATAAGCCAATAGGATTTTAGCAGCCCTAATTCCTATTGGCTGATTCAAATTTTTCAACCAATAGGAATGAAATGGTACCCCCAGTTACCGCAGATCCCCTTACGCCAATTGCGTATCCTATCTTTTCAATTGGATCTGCCTAACGCTGGTATTTGGAGTCTTGGGAGAAGTGAGCGGTAGACCCTCTACAGACAAGACTCCTAACACCAAAAAAAGTCAGTAGTTAAGAGCTTTATGGGCTAACGCCAGAATATAAAGCTCTTAACTACTGTGCTCTAAAGTACACTAACACCCATAAACTACCTATGTACCCCTAAACTGAGGCCCTCCCACATCGCCACCACTATAAAAAAATGTGAACCCTTAATCTGCCGACCGGACACCGCCACCACCTACATTATCCCTATGAACCCCTAATCTGCTGTCCCTAACATCGCCGACCCCTATATTATATTTATTAACATCTAATCTGCCCCCCCCAACGTCGCTGCTACCTAACTACACTTATTAAGCCCTAATCTGCCGACCGGACCTCGCTATAATAAATCTATTAACACCTAAACGGCCGCACTGCCGCCTCGCAAACACTATAATAAATAGTATTAACCCCTAATCTGCCCCCCCAACGTCGCCGCCACCTAACTTCAAGTATTAACCCCTAATCTGCCTACTGTACCTCGCCACTACTATAATAAATGTATTAACCCTTAAAGCTAAGTCTAACCCTAACACCCCCCTAAATTAAATATAATTTTAATCTAACTAAATAAATTAACTCTTATTAACTAAAGTCTTCCTATTTAAAACTAAATACTTACCTGTAAAATAAACCCTAATATAGCTACAATATAACGAATAATTATATTGTAGCTATTTTAGGATTTTTATTTATTTTACAGGCAACTTTGTATTTATTTTAACTAGGTACAATAGCTATTAAACAGTTATTAACTATTTAATAGCTACCTAGTTAAAATAATTACAAAATTACCTGTAAAATAAATCCTAACCTAAGATACAATTAAACCTAACACTACACTATCATTAAATTAATTAAATAAATTAGCTACCAATACCTACAATTAAATACAATTAAATAAACTAAACTAAATTACAAAAAAACAAACACTAAATTACAGAAAATAAAAAAAGATTACAAGAATTTTAAACTAATTACACCTAATCTAAGCCCCCTAATAAAATAAATGAAAAAATAAAAAATAAAAGTCCCTACCCTATTCTACATTACAAAGTAATCAGCTCTTTTACCAGCCCTTAAAAGGGCTTTTTGCGGGGCATGCCCCAAAGTATTCAGCTCTTTTGCATGTAAAAAAAAATACATCCCCCCCAACATTAAAACCCACCACCCACATACCCCTACTCTAACCCACCCAAACCCCCCTTAAATAAACCTAACACTACCCCCCTGAAGATCTCCCTACCTTGAGTCGTCTTCACCCAGCCGGGCCGAAGTCTTCATCCGATACTTTGTAATGTAGAATAGGGTAGGGACTTTTATTATTTTTTTTATTATTATTATTTTATTAGGGGGCTGAGATTAGGTGTAATTATTTTAAAATTCTTGTAATCTTTTTTATTTTCTGTAATTTAGTGGGGGGTTTTTGTAATTTAGTTTAGTTTATTTAATTGTATTTAATTGTAGGTATTGGTAGCTAATTTATTTAATTAATTTAATTATATTGTAGTGTTAGGTTTAATTGTAACTTAGGTTAGGATTTATTTTACAGGTAATTTTGTAATTATTTTAACTAGGTAGCTATTAAATAGTTAATAACTATTTAATAGCTATTGCACCTAGTTAAAATAAATACAAAGTTGCGTGTAAAATAAATATAAATCCTAAAATAGCTACAATATAATTATTCGTTATATTGTAGCTATATTAGGGTTTATTTTACAGGTATTTAGTTTTAAATAGGAAGACTTTAGTTAATAAGAGTTAATTTATTTAGTTAGATTAAAATTATATTTAATTATGGGGTGTTAGGGTTAGACTTAGCTTTAGGGGTTAATACATTTATTATAGTAGCGGCGAGGTCTGGTCGTCAGATTAGGGGTTAATACTTGCAGTTAGGTGGCGGCGACATTGGGGGGGGCAGATTAGGGGTTAATAAATATTATGTAGGTGTCGGCGATGTTTTGGGCAGCAGATTAGGGGTTCATAGGGATAATGTAGGTGGCGGCGGTGTCCGGAGCGGCAGATTAGGGGTTAATTGTGTAATGCAGGTGTCAGCGACAGCGGGGGCGGCAGATTAGGGGTTAATAAGTGTAAGGTTAGGGGTGTTTAGACTCGGGGTTCATGTTAGGGTGTTAGGTGCAGACTTAGAAAGTGTTTCCCTATAGGAAACAATGGGGCTGCGTTGGGAGATTAACGCTGCTTTTTTGCAGGTGTTAGGTTTTTTTTCATCCCAAATTGCCCCATTGTTTCCTAGGGGGAATCGTGCACGAGCACGTTTTGCCAGCTTACCGCTACCGTAAGCAACGCTGGTATTGAGGGTTGAAGTGGCAGTAAATTCGGCTCAACGCTCCCTTTTTGGAGCCTAACGCAGCCCTTCAGACAACTCTAAATACCAGCGTTGTTTGGAAACAGCGGTAGGGAAAAAAGCTGCGTTAGCTACGCGGGTCTTTACCGACAAAACTCTAAATCTAGGCCTCAGTTTTTTTAATTTGACAGGTAAGTTTTAATTTAATTTAAGATAGGGGTTAATAGCGGAATAAGGGTTACATTTTTTTATTAGTGGCTGCGATGTCGGGAGCAGCAGATTAGGGGTTAATAAGTTTAATATAATGTTTGCAATGCAGGAGGGCCTCGGTTTAGGGGTTAATAAGTAGTTTATGGGTGTTAGTGTACTTTGTAACACTTTAGTTATGAGTTTTATGTAACAGTTTTGTTGCTTAAAACTCATAACTACTGCTCTCAGATGGCGGTATGGATCTTGTCGTTATACAGTGTAACGCAAGCTTTTTAGCCAGAACGCAAAACTCGTAATGGCTTTGCTATGGGAATCTCATGAAAAAACATAATGTTTACGTGTGCGGGACTGACGTTGCGGTACAGGCTAAAAGGCTTGCGGTACAGCTATACCGACAAGACTTGTAATGGCTGTAGTACTGTTTTAATGCTGAAATGACCATTTTTTCAGGGTTAAAAGACGAACGCACGACTTGTAATCTACTTGGAAATTATAAAAAACAATAAAAAGTATTCCTATTCTAAAACCCTTTTTAAAAAAACGGGGGGAAAAAACACCACCGAATAAAAAAAAATGGGGGTGGGGGTTTGTAATGTTAGTGGGTCTTTGTGTTTTTCTTTTGTAGGGCAATGCCCTAAAAAAGGCCATTTAAAGGGCCCTTGGTAGTTTATTATATATTAGGGATTTTTTTATTTTAGTGTGGGTTGTTTTCTTTTTAGAAAGGGGTATGAGAATAGGAATCATTTTTATTGTTTTGGATAATTTTGTTTATTATTTTTTGTAATGGTATTTTTTATTTATTTTTTAATTTTAGTGTTTTTTATTTTTTGTAATGGTAAGTTTTACTGTAAGGCAGCTTAGGTTTTGTTTTTACTTCACTGTTAAGTTTGTATTTATTTTAACTAGGTAGTAAGTAAATAGTTAATAACTGTTTTTTACTAACTAGTCTACTTAGTTAAAATAAATAACTTACCTGTGAAATAAAAATAAAGGTAAGTTACTTTGCATTTAGATTTAAATAGGTATTATTTAGTTAATAATTGTAACTTTCATTTAGTTATATTTTAATTATGCTAAAGTTAGGGGGTGTTAGGTTTAGGTTTAGGGTTAGGTTTAGGGTTAGGGTCAGGTTTAGGTTTAAAGTTAGGGGGTGTTAGGTTTAGGTGTTAATATAGTTCAATTTGGGTTGTTGCAATGTGGGGGCTGGCGGTTTTGGGGTTAATAGGTTTAGTTAGTATTGGCAATGTTTAGGAACAGCGGTTTAGGGGTTAATAGCTTTAGTAAGTGTTGACAAAGTTTTGGAACAGTGGTTTAGGGGTTAATAGGTTAAGTTAGTGTTGGTGAGTTGGGGGGGGTGCGGTTTAGGTGTTAATAGCTTTATTTAGTGGCGGCGATGTTGGGGGGTTGCGGCTTTAGGGTAAATAGATTTAGTTTGTGTCGGCAATGTTTCGGAACGGCGGTTTAGGGGTTAATAGGTTTAGTTAGTGTTGGCGATGTGGGGTTGGGGTTCGGTTTAGGGGTTAATAGGTTTAGTTTGTGTCGGCCATGTGGGGGGGTGCGGTTTAGGGGTTAATAGGTTTCGTTTGTGTCAGAGATGTGGGGGGTGCGATTTAGGGGTTAATAGGTTTAGTTCATGTCAGCGATGTTTTAGGATTGCGGTTTAGGGGTTAATAGGTTAAGTTAGTGTCAGCGATGACGGGGAACGGTGGTTTAGGGGTTAATATCTTTATTATACTTATAGTTAGTGTCGGCGATGTGGGGGGTGAGGTTTAGGGGTTAATAGGTTTAGTTTGCGTCAACAATGTGGGGGGATGTGCGGTTTAGGGGTTAATAGCTTTATTTAGTGACGGCAATGTGGGGAGGTTGCGGCTTAAAGGTAAATAGGTTTAGTTTGTGTCTGCGATGTTATGGAACGGTGGTTTAGAGGTTAATACGTTTAGTTAGTGTTGGCGATGTGGGTGGGGTTTTGGTTTAGGGGTTAATAGGTTTAGTTCATGTCGGCGATGTGGGGGGATGCGGTTTAGGGGTTAATAGGTTTAGTTTGTGTCAGAGATGTGTGGGGGGTGCGGTTTAGGAGTTAATATGTTTAGTTCATGTCAGTGATGTTTTGGGATTGCGGTTAAGGTGTTAATAGGTTTAGTTAGTGTCGGCGATGTCGGGGAACGGTGGTTTAGGGGTTAATACCTTTATTATGCTTATAGTTAGTGTCGGGGAACTTTGGTTTAGGAACAATGACAAATTCTGAATATGAATAATGGATCTGAAAATTGGGAAACTAATTTATTCATTTTTAGAATTTTTCAGAATTTTTTGGGATGTTCCAATTCGGAAATTCGGATGCATATTCTACATATGGCCTATGGTAATGCATATTCTACATATTTTAGTCAACAATCTAGTAAATGGATAAAACTCACACACAACAGAATCAGGAGTGTGCAAAGTCATAAGGGAATGGGGCAGAAGACAGCTTTCTAATTGGCTGTATAGCACAATGCTGTATATGTGTTCAGCAGTGACGTGCGGTGAGGTCAGATGCTGGTAAGGCACTGGATATGATACACCGGAGAAACACATATATGAACGCAATAGAGGTAGCTTAAATTAAACTAAAGCATTGTTTCTTAACCCCGGTCCTCAAGTACCCCCAACAGGGCAGGTTTTCATTATAGCTGAACCAATGCACAGGTGAAATAATCAGCTGATGGATGAGAGCAATTTAGTAATAATGGTGTTACTGATCAGCTGATTACGTCACCTGTGCACCGGTTCATCTGTAATTAAAACCTGCCCTGTAGGGGGTACTTGAGGACTGTGGTTGAGAAACATAATTCTGTGGCACAGTGCCAGTTACTTAGCAAGTAGATTGACACACAATCTCTTCTCGACTCATTACTGTGTTGCAAAAAGAAAAATAATTTACCATACTATGAGGTGCCACAAATCCACTCCTGGGGCGAGATTACATAAGCGAGTCATTATCACATATTCAGCTCAAGGACTTACGTGCCGAGAATAGAGACATTTTACTCCAATTCCACCTCGCCACACATAGGCAGGTGCAGCAAACCTTATCAAACACCTAAGACATGCGCAATATCCACCCCTAATCCACCATCCCCCCACCACAACAACTAATAAAATGTATTAGCCTATAAACCGCCAACCCCCCACAACGCAATCTACCTATTAAAACTATTAACCCCTAATCTGCCAAACCCCACATCGCAAACTACCTAATAAACATATTAACCCCTAAACCGCCAACCCCCCACAATGCAAAGTACCTAATTAACCTAGTAACCCCTAAACCACCAACCCCCCCACAAAAACAAAGTATTAACCTAATAACTAATCCCCCTAATCTAACACCATCTAAATTAACCCAAATTAAATTACAATTCCAAAAAATAAAAAACCTAAACAAAAACCTAACATTACACAAAATAAAAAATCTTAACATTACATTAAAAAAACAACCTAAGATTACATTAAAATAAAAAAAGCTAATATTACAAAAAATAAAAAGCTAACATTACAGAAAGAAAGAAACTACATTATCCAAAATAAAAAAAGTTATTCCTAATCTAATAACCTCTTAAAAACAAAAAGAACACCCCAAAATATAAAAAACATATCTAAGAATAAGTTACCAATAACCCTTAAAAGGGCCTTTTGTAGGGCATTGCCCTAAGTTTAACAGCTCTTTTGCCAAAATAAATACAAAGTCCATCCTAAAATTACAACCCACCAGAAAGGGGCATTTGTTTGGGCATTGCCTTTAAAAGGGCAATCAGCTCTTTTACTGCCCATGAAAATAAAATAAAAAATCTAATCTTAAAATAAAGCCACCTCATAAAATAAAAAAATACCTAACACTTACCCTGAAATAGGTACTCATCATTGATAAAGTCTAGAAATCCATCTTCTTCCAGGCAGTGAAGTTCTTCTTCCAGGCCGCTAAGGTCTTCTTCAAGCTCTGCACCAACTTCAATCTTCATCCCGGTGACGTGAGCTGCTTACATTCTATTGGCTGTTTTCAAATTTTCAGCCGATAAGAATGCAAGGTACCACAATATAGAAGGGGTACCTCACATTCAATCTTCAGTGGACAATCGCATGAAGAGGACCTCCACGTCGGATGACAATGCCACCTCCGCTCCGCCCTGCCTCTGCACCACCGGGATGAAAATTAAAGATGGTCCCACGCTAGAAGAAGACCTTACCCGCCTGGAAGATGGATGTTAGGACTTCATCAATGATGAGTAATTATTTTGGGGTTAGTGTTAGGTATTTAGTTTATTTTTTGGGGTGTCTTTATTTTTTAGATTAGTTTTTTGTTTATTTTCAGGGGCAGTAAAAGAGCTGATTGCCATACAAATGCCCCTTTATGGGTACTGGGTAGTTTTTTTTTATTTATGTTTTTTTATTTTATGGGGTTGGGTGGGTGGGGTTTGTAATTTTAGGGGGGACTTTGTATTTATTTTGGTAAAAGAGCTGTTAAACTTAGGGAAATGCCCTACAAAAAGTCCTTTTAAGGGCTATTGGTAGTTTATTCTTAGATTGTTTTGGGGTTTTTTTTGGGTGGCTTTTTTGTTTTTAAGGGGGTATTAGATAAGGACTAACTTTTTATTTTGGATAATGTAGTTTTTTTCTGTAACGTTAGATTTTTTTATTTGTTGTAATCTTAGCTTTTTTTATTTTAACGTAATCTTAGTTTTTTGTTTATTTGTAATGTAATGTTAGGATTTTTTATTTTTCTGTAATGTTTTTATTTTGTGTAATGTTAGGATTTTGTTTAAGTAATTTCGTTTTTTTAATTTTTTGTAAATGTCATTAAATTGGGGTTAATTTAGGGGGTGTTGGGTTAGGGGGCTTAGTTATTAGATTAATACTTTGCGTTGTGGGGGGTTGGGGGTTTAGAGATTAATAGATTAATTAGTTGTTTGTGTTGTGGGAGGTTGGCGGTCTAGGTGTTAATAGATCAATTATGTAGTTTGCATTGTTGGGAGTTGGTTGTTTAGGTGTTAATAGGTTAATTATGTAGTTTGTGTTGTTGGGGGTTGGCGGTTTAGGGGTTAATAGTTTATATAGTGGATTGCGTTGTGGGGGGATGGCAGATTAGGGGTTAATACTATTTATTAGAGGTCAATATGGGGGGATAGTGGATTAGGGGTTAATAATATTTATTAGTGTTTGCGATGTGGGGGGATGGCGGATTAGGGGTTTAAGAATGGCGTTTTGACGTGTCAGTTAAAAAAAAATTTAGCCGGTTTATTTACATGGTATTTACAGGTGATTTCAACATTTTATTTATTTTTTGTTACGCGCAGCAAGATGATTTACTGCCGTAAGTAACTGTCGACTCCAGAAATGTGTAGTTGCGCATATTTCTAAACCTCACCAGTTTGACTGACTTATATTATCTGTCAGCGCCGTTTATGTGATTCACCCGATGTGCAAGGGGAACTTACAGGTGACGTGGGTGCCCATAGACACCCATATAACAACACAGAAATGCTCTTTCTGCCTCACTCACGTATCCTTCTCAGTACAGTAGATACAGATATTATACTGTTCAAAACAATGTAGAGAATGATAGCCAGCCATAAATGTATTTCTTCTACAAGATACGACAAGTCCACGGATTTCATCCTTACTTGTGGGATATTAACCTCCTGCTAACAGGAAGTAGCAAAGAGCACCACAACAGAGCTGTATATATAGCTCCTCCCTTCCCTCCACCCCCAGTCATTCTCTTTGCCTGTGTTAGTAATAGGAAGAGGTAAAGTGAGGTGTTAGTTTTAGTTTCTTCAATCAAGAAGTTTTTTATTTTAAATGGTACCGGTGAGTACTATTTTCCTCAGGGAGATATGGAAGAAGATTTCTGCCCTGAGGTTGATTATCTTAGCAGTTGTAACTAAGATCCATGTTGGTTCCCACAGAGCTTCTGAAGGTAGTACAAGAGAAATCTTCAATGTGGAGACTGGTTTCATGCTACAAGCAGCATTGAGGTATGTTCAGTCTTTAAATTCTGAGGAGACTTGGTATATCAGAACTGGCTGACATTTTTTCCCTGCAAGGGAAGGGGTAAGCAGTAGACCTGTACACAAAGGGTATTACTGAAAATCCTGTGTTTATTTCTTTTATTGACATAGTACTGGGCTGAAAGCAGTATATAACAGGGACACTGGGAGAGGCAGCTAAACGGTTTTTATTTGGGATAAAAATAATCAGTATGGCTGTAGTATTTCTGTTGTGCTTTTAAGGGGACCACATGGCTTTATTTGCTAACCGCTTCCCATGCGGTTGTACAGACTAATTCAAACGTTGTCCATGATGGGCGGGGCCTATTTTCGCGCGCTCACACGCGCAGTTTATTCTGACTGAGAAGGCACCAGGCATTAGCTCCGGTTGGGCCTAAACTTGTGTTCTGTTAACCGAATCGTTGTCGAGTCATTTTGCAGTACCCTGGGGGCAGGTAGGCACCACAGCTCTGCAGGGGTCATTTTTTCAAATCAAATACATTTTTTGCTATAAATGTCTTTTAGAGGTTAAATTCACCCTTTGCTCTTAGGGTGCAATAATTTTTGGCACAATTGAATATGTGTATTTAATTATATTGCGTTATTAAACGTTTTTAGGCAGTTTGGGAAAAATTGTGCACTTTTTTATTTCTTAAAGGCGCAGTACACATTTTTCAAAAAATTGTTTAAATCAATAAATAAAGTGTTTAACGACTATTGTGGTTATTGCTAGTCTGTTCAACATGTCTGACATTGAGGATACTAATTGCTCTATGTGTTTAGAAGCCATTGTGGGCCTTACAATGTAAAAAGCATATTTTAGGTAAAGAAAGTGTGCCTAAGGATGATTCTCAGTCTGAAGAGAATCAGGATATGCCATCCAATTCTCCCCAAGTGTCACAACCTTTAACGCCCACACAAGCGACACCAAGTACCTCTAGTGCGTCTAATTCTTTTTCTCTGCAGGAGATGGCTGCAGTGATGTCATCTACCCTTACAGAGGTATTATCTAAATTACCAGTGTTACAGGGTAAAAACCGTAGTTCAGGTATTAATGGGAATAATGAACCCTCTGATGCTTTATTGGCTATTTCCGACGTACCCTCACAGTGCTCTGAGTTGGGGGTCAGGGAATTGCTGTCTGAGGGAGAACTTTCAGACTCAGGAAATATGTTACCTCAGACAGATTCGGACGTCATGTCCTTTAAATTTAAGCTTGAACACCTCCGCCTGTTACTTCGGGAGGTTTTAGCGACTCTGGATGATTGTGACCCTATTGTGATACCACCAGAGAAATTGTGTAAGATGGACAAATATCTAGAGGTACCTACTTAAACTGATGTGTTTCCGGTTCCTAAAAGAATTTCGGAAATTATAAAAAAGGAATGGGATAGACCAGGTATACCGTTCTCTCCTCTTCCTAATTTTAAGAAAATGTTTCCCATATCAGACACCATTCGGGACTCTTGGCAGTCGGTCCCTAAGGTGGAGGGAGCTATAGCTACCCTGGCTAAGTGTACAACTATACCTATTGAGGTCAGTTGTGCTTTCAAAGACCCTATGGATAAGAAGTTAGAGGGTCTTCTAAAGAAATTATTTATTCATCAGGGTTTTCTTTTACAACCTACAGCTTGCATTGTTCCAGTTACTACTGCAGCAGCCTTTTGGTTTGATGCTCTAGAAGAGTCTCTGAGGTTGAGACCCCATTAGAGGACATTTTGGATAGAATTAAGGCTCTCAAGCTAGCTAATTCTTTTATTACAGATGCCGCTTTTCAAATTGCTAAATTAGCGGCAAAAAATGCAGGATTTGCCATTTTAGCACGTAGAGCGTTATGGCTCAAATCTTGGTCTGCTGATGTGTCATCAAAATCTAAGCTTTTAGCTATTCCTTTTAAGGGTAAGACCCTATTAGGGCCTGAATTGAAGGAAATAATTTCTGACATTACTGGAGGTGAAGACCATGCCCTACCTCAGGATAAGTCTGTTAAGATGATGGGTAAACAAAATAATTTTCGTTCCTTTCGAAATTTTAATGGAGTACCCTCTGCTTCCTCTTCCTCCACAAAGCAGGAAGGGAATTTTGCTCAATCCAAGTCAGTCTGGAGACCCAATCAGGCTTGGAATAAAGGTAAACAATCCAAGAAGCCCGCTGCTGCTACAAAGACAGCATGAAGGGGCGGCCCCCGATCCGGGACCAGATCTAGTAGGGGGCAGACTTTCATACTTTGCTCAGGATTGGGCAAGAGATATTCAGGAACCCTGGGCATTGGAAATTGTGACCCACGGGTATCAACTGGAATTCAAGGATTTTCTCCCGAAGAGGGAGATTTCATCTTTCACGATTGTCTGTAGACCAGATAAAAGAGAGGCGTTCTTACGCTGCGTAAAAGACCTCTCTACCATGGGAGTAATTTGTCCCATTCCAAAACTGGAACAGGGGCAGGGGTTTTACTCAAATCTTTTCGTGGTTCCCAAAAAAGAGGGAACTTTCAGACCCATTCTAGATCTCAAGTGTCTAAACAAGTTTCTCAGAGTCCCATCGTTCAAGATGGAGACTATACGAACAATTTTACCAATGATCCAGGAGGTTCAATATATGACTACCGTGGACTTGAAGGATGTATACCTTCATATCCCTATTCACAAGGATCATCATCAGTTCCTAAGGTTTGCCTTCCTGGACAAACATTTTCAGTTCGTGGCTCTTCCCTTTGGGTTGGCCACAGCACCCAGGATCTTCACAAAGGTTCTAGGGTCCCTTCTGGCGGTTCTCAGACCACGTGGCATAGCAGTGGCGCCTTATCTGGACGATATTTTGATTCAGGCATCAACTTATCATCTGACAAAATCTCCCACGGACACAGTGTTGTCCTTCCTGAGAACTCACGGTTGGAAGGTGAACATAGAAAAGAGTTCACCGGTAGACATGAAAATATTTCTGACGGAGGTCAGAAAGTCAAAAAATCTAAATACTTGCCGAGCACTTCAGTCAATTCCTCGGCCATCAGTGGCTCCATGTATGGAGGTAATCGGATTAATTGTAGCGGCAATGGACATCATTCTGTTTGCTCGCTTTCATCTCAGACCACTGCAGCTGTGCATGCTCGGACAGTGGAATGGGGACTATGCAAATTTATCTCCTCAGATAAATCTGGATCAAGAGACCAGAGATTCTCTTCTTTGGTGGTTGTCGCCTGATCATCTGTCCCAGGGGACGTGTTTCTGCAGGCCCTCGTGGGTGATAGTGACGACGGACGCCAGTCTACTGGGCTGGGGTGCAGTCTGGAATTCCCTGAAGGCTCAGGGTGTTTGGACTCAGGTGGAGTCTCGACTTCCAATCAATATTCTGGAACTGAGAGCAATATTCAATGCACTTCAGGCGTGGCCTCAGTTGGCTTCGGCCAAATTCATCAGATTCCAGTTGGACAATATCACGACTGTTGCTTATATCAATCATCAGGGGGGAACAAGGAGTTCCTTAGCGATGATAGAAGTATCCAAGATAATCAGATGGGCGGAGGCCCACTCTTGTTATCTATCGGTAATTCACATCCCAGGAGTAGAGAACTGGGAAGCAGATTTTCTAAGTCGTCAGACTTTTCATCCGGGGGAGTGGGAAATTCACCCGGAGGTGTTTGCTTCACTGATTCTCCAATGGGGCAGACCAGAATTGGATCTGATGGCATCTCGACAGAATGCCAAGCTTCCACGATACGGATCCAGGTCGAGGGATCCCCAGGCCGAACTGATAGATACCTTGGCAGTGCCTTGGTCGTTCAGCCTAGCTTATGTGTTTCCACCGTTTCTCTCCTTCCACGCGTAATTACTCGAATCAAGCAGGAGAGAGCTTCGGTAATCCTGATTGCGCCTGCGTGGCCACGCAGGGCTTGGTATGCGGATCTAGTGGACATGTCCTCACTGTCACCGTGGAAACTTCCTTTGAGACAAGACCTTCTAATTCAAGGACATTTCCAACATCCAAATCTAAATTCTCTGCAGCTGACTGCTTGGAGATTGAATGCTTGATTTTGTCTAAGCGGGGATTCTCACAATCGGTCATTGATACTTTGATACAGGCACGTAAGCCTGTCACTAGAAAAATCTATCATAAGATATGACGTAAATATCTTTATTGGTGTGAATCCAAGGGCTACTCATGGAGTAAAGTTAGGATTCCTAGGATTCTGTCTTTTCTCCAAGAAGGATTGGAGAAAGGGTTATCAGCAAGTTCCTTAAAGGGACAGATTTCTGCTTTGTCAATTTTGCTTCACAAACATTTGGCAGATGTTCCAGATGTTCAGTCTTTCTGTCAGGCTCTCACCAGAATTAAGGCTGTATTTAGACCAATTACTCCTCCCTGGAGTTTGAATTTAGTTCTTAGAGTTCTTCAAGGGGTTCCGTTTGAACCCATGCATTCCATAGATATTAAATTGTTATCTTGGAAAGTTTTGTTTTTGGTTGCTATTTCTTCTGCTCGTAGAGTTTCTGAGCTTTCAGCGTTACAATGTGATTCACCTTATCTTATATTTCATTCTGATAAGGTGGTTTTGCGTACCAAACCTGTATTTCTTCCTAAGGCTGCGGAATCTGTTGGCGCTCTACAAATAACTGATAATAATAATAAAAGGTTGTTTCAAATAAGAATATTAATCAGGAAATTGTTGTTCCTTCCTTGTGTCCTAATCCTTCTTCTAAGAAGGGGCATCTGTTACATAGCCTGGACGTGGTCCATGCCTTGAAGTTTTACTTACAGGCAACTAAGGATTTCCGTCAATCATCTTCATTATTCATTGTTTATTCTGGAAAGCGTAGGGGTCAGAAAGCTACGGCTACCTCTCTTTCTTTTTGGCTGAGGAGTATCATCCGCCTGGCATATGAGACTGCTGGACAGCAGCCTCCTGAAAGAATTATGGCTCATTCTACTAGGGTTGTGGCTTCCACATGGGCCTTTAAAAGCGATGCTTCTGTTGAACAGATTTGTAAGGCTGCGACTTGGTTGTCTCTTCATACTTTTTCCAAATTTTCCAAATTTGATACTTTTGCTTCTTGTGAGGCTGTTTTTGGGAGAAAGTTCTTCAAGCAGTGGTGCCTTCCGTTTAGGTCTCTATCTTGTCCCTCCCGTTTCATCCGTGTTCTGTAGCTTTGGTATTGTTTCCCACAAGTAAGGATTAAATCCGTGGACTCGTCGTATCTTTTAGAATAAAAGGAAATTTATGCTTACCTGATAAACTGATTTCTTCTACGATACGATGAGTCCACGGTCCTCCCTGTCATTTTTAAGACAGACTATATTTTATTTTTACAACTTCAGTCACCTCTGCACCTTTAGCTTTTCCTTTCTCTTCCTAAACCTTCGGTCGAATGACTGGGGGTGGAGGGAAGGGAGGAGCTATATACACAGCTCTGCTGTGGTGCTCTTTGCCATTTCCTGTTAGCAGTAGGTTAATATCCCACAAGGATGAAATCCGTGGACTCGTCGTATCGTAGAAGAAATCAATTTATCAAGTAAGCATAAATTTCCTTTTGAATATGTGTATTGTAAGGTTTGCAAACAAAATAACATGGATTTGTATTTGCAAACCTCACAAAAGCCATGTATGCAAATATATAATTCTGATAGCATAGAGTAGACTACATGGAAAGTATACAGACATAAGCCCATTAATATTTAAAGAGATACATTTTCTTTATTACCAGTTAACATAATGTGGGATATTGAGCATATACTACACACATAATATGTTCATGCTTAAAAACATTGCATAGTGCCACAAGCTCATACTTAAGTCACTCGAGTATTTCACGTGCACTATCTCTGCTGCACATGTTGCCATTGATAATATTTAAAGGCATTTTATTTTTTTTACCCTTCCTCCCTGAAAAATAATCTACAGACTCCCTGATTCTATATCCATGTAAAAGTGCCTAATAAAGCAATTGCCCTTTAACGTTTGCCTGCAGACCTACTTCATAATAGATATATGTTGCAAGCATTCTTAACAAACTGAACTTTATAGCAATATTCATATGTTTTGTGTAACAAATGTATTAAGGGCATGAGTATTGCTGAAGTATCAGAATACGGGGGACTTTCATATCAGAGAAATCTGTTAACACTGGTCCATTGTGTTGTAATGGGTAGGATATGGAAACCTCACTGGAGCAGTTTCAAAAGGTAAAAAATTCCTTTGATAAGGCAGCTATGAATGTTCTTGGTAGCTAAAGAGTACCTCTTGGGCAAGCAGTACTTGTATAAGGTACAACCATTTTAACATTTACTGTCCCTTTAACCCTTTCACTGCTAAGCCATATTCCACCCTAGTGCTGAGCCAATTTTGAGCTTTTTTTTATTGCTATTTTAGTGACTTACACAAATTATATATTGTTTTTTTAGCAGATTCACAAAATGTTATTATATTTATAATTCATGGCATGTGAGATAGCTGCAGCAAAAACTGTAAAAAAGAAATAAATATAAACTTGCGTAGATTTTAGTAAATAATATTGAAAATGTCCCAGTGACTACTTCTGTTACTGTGATCACTTTACTAAATTGTCATCAAGGGTAGCCACATGTGTAATAGGTGACCATACAGGATTTTGTGGGTTAGACTATAGATTAAAGAGTCCTCGTCATGCAGTAGAAAAAAAACCCCAACTTTTTTCTTGCAAGATGTTCACAGTGATCACCTCGCTAAACAGACAAATTCATTTATTTATTATTTATTTCAAATGTAATAATGATCACTTGTTCTCAAACACTGGTCCCAATTTGTTGTATCAGGGATCATAGATCATTGTTTCTCTGAGCAAATACACAATTGTATGTATCAAACAAATGGAAGACCTTGGTGAGTATATCAATAGATGACTGAGTTTAGAGGTAAGAGCACAAATTTCCAACCTTGTCATCCATCTGTAAAGTCATAATGTAGTGTAGTTTTAATGATTAGATATTATCTGCCTCTTCATTTTTTGCATAAAAAACTGAACATAGCAAATAAAATAAAATTTTAAAATAAAAACTAGTGTGTGATTATGCTTTTTATTGAAATACATGAGATCATCTTAAATGTAGTTGTTTTGAGTAGGTGAACTTGAATATTTGTTTGAAATATTAAGGAAATAATTCCCATGCTGCTGTTTGTCATGTACATTATAGATAATGACACAAATTGTTTCCATTCACATTCTGCATAGTAACTTTTTTGACATTTTTGGACACTTCAGCAAACTATAGACATTATATAAACATTGTTGGCCTGCACTATAAAGGACAATGGTAAAAGTTAATTAAAAACTGTATAACTCAATGATATAGATAACTGATTTGCTTTTCTAAATGAGTAAATGAGAAGTAAAAGAGGATCTTTTCCAGATAAGCCCCGCCACTAATGCAAAAAGTGCACGCGCTAAAAGTTAAGCCCCGCCACTTTTGACAGCTCCAATTTAATGCACGCACGCAACCTTGACCTATTTCTGATGTCTAGACATTTGAATATTTTAGTGCGCACCATAAAAACAACTCCTTATCCGCCTCTTTTCTACGTTAGGACGTAAATCCTGAAATTAACTTTCTGACGCTTTCCACTCTCAGTCATGACAAGGAGACGGCAATACGTTTTTTGCAAAGCCACGGAGTGATCCATCAGCAACGTTTATGCAACAATGGCCACCAAATGACACTTTCAACTGTTTGTTTTTTTTGGAGCGGTCTAGGATGGAGTTCAGGACAGTAATTCTATTCATTTATTGCTGGTCCAAAAATCTGGCAACAATCAAATTCTGCTCAGAGGAATTATCTATTGGCCACACGACCGCTGTTGACTGGAAGAACTTTCTTCGTGAAATTTGCGCCTGGCGGCTTTTGCAGAATCCAACAATTGTCGGCGGCCCAGGTCTACACGTCGAGATCGATGAAATGCTAATATCTCGCCGTAAAAACCACGCAGGGCGAGTCCTTCCCCAGGAGTGGATTTTCGGAGGGATCTGCCGGGAGAGTAAAGAAGTGTTCATGTATGCAGTGCCAGATCGAACTGCGGCCACTCTGCTGGACACAATCCAGGCCTGCATCGCTCCTGGCTCAATCATCATTTCCGATATGTGGGCATCATACCAAGGAATTAAAACGATGATTTGCATGAATTATACTCATCAAACGGTTAATCATACCGAAAACTTTGTGGAGCCAACGACTGGAGCTCACACACAAACCATCGAATCTTTCTGGCACGTCTACAAGATGCAGAATAAGCGCCAATGCGGCACACACCAATCTTTAGTGGACAGCTAATTGTGTGAGTTCGTTTGGAGGCAAAGGTACTGAAATACAGACCTTTTCATGCGAATTATTAATGACATGTCCCAATTTCACCCTCTTCAATAAAAACTAAAAGTACAAGTTTAATTTCACCCTCTTCAATAAAAACTAAAAGTACAAGTTTCATATCCTCTTTTTTATAATCTTTTTTGGGTGGCGGGGGTTAACTTTTTGGCGGGGCTTATCTGGAAAAGATCCGTAAAAGATTTTAATTGTTATTTTGAATTTAACAAAGAAGAATCTTAATACAAATGCTCATTGGCTGAACTACAAATGATTAGCTTGTCTATCAGCCCATCAGCATTAGTAGGAAGGATACAACTGACACTGTTGTGCAGGTTTCTGTTTGCAGGTTTCAGTTAAAATTGACAGTTTTGCTTTACATATTTTCAGGGATATGAAATGTTCACCAAGTAAATGATGCCCTTTTGTATGAGTAGGCTGACCATATTGCCGCTTTAAGAAGGAACACATATGAAAAATACATATGTCAGGGTTCTTATACAAAACATTTCTTTAAACAGCCCTGAAAACAGCCCTGACATATGTATTTTTCATATGTGTCCCTTTTTAAAGCGGCAATATGGTCAGCCTATGTATGAGTGATACATAATGTTTAAGTAAAATATCTATTTGGTTTTAAAGTGTGTTTGCTGGATTTGGATTAAACTGCTGGATTAACAAGAAATACTCACTTCCATCCAGGAAGACAAACCATCCATGAAAACTCGCTTGCAGCCCATAGTGTCCAAGTCAAGATCAGTCCTTCTTAGTAAAATAGCAAATAATTTAATAAGAGTAATCCTCAACACCAGCTCAGTGTACTAAGCACAAAACTAATGTAGCAACTAACTGCAGTTCACAATCACTCATTCTATGTACAATGCAGTGATGTCAGAACTATTGCATTATGTCACAAACCATAGAAAGGCCAGTTTCTTAGGCTACTAAGAAGATACAACTCAGGCCTTCATCATACTAAGCACAGCCAGTCTCATCATTTCAATACTGTCAGAAACATGCAGCAATAGTTTATTCAATGTCTGCAAAATATTAGCAAGTGTTAAAGCATACTCTATCACATAAGTAATAAAATAAAAACACTGTCACAAATAACAAGGACGTTTTCTGGCTATTGAGATCTATCATAATCCTTTAGTCAAAAATCTAATGATTTTCTACAGAAATTCAACATTAAAGTGTATGTGTAGATAAATAATTTTATATTTTTTTGAAAGAATTATACTCAACCCGTGTATTTGCTATAGAAAGCTCATTAGATACACGTTTCTGCATCTTTTGTTAAGTCAGATAGTAGTCTGTGTGATGTCTCAGATCAGATGCATGGCCCCTGCAGCCCCTTCTATGAAAGTCTAAGGCCTAGATTTGGAGTTCGGCGGTAAAAGGGCTGTTAACGCTCCGCGGGCTTTTTTCTGGCCGCACCATAAATTTAACTCTGGTATCGAGAGTTTAATCAAATGCTGCGTTAGGCTCCAAAAAAGGAGCGTAGAGCATTTTTACCGCAAATGCAACTCTCGATACCAGAGTTGCTTACGGACGCGGCCGGCCTCAAAAACGTGCTCGTGCACGATTCTCCCATAGGAAACAATGGGGCTGTTTGAGCTGAAAAAAAACCTAACACCTGCAAAAAAGCAGCGTTCAGCTCCTAACGCAGCCCCATTGTTTCCTATGGGGAAACACTTCCTACGTCTGCACCTAACACTCTAACATGTACCCCGAGTCTAAACACCCCTAACCTTACACTTATTAACCCCTAATCTGCCGCCCCCGCTATCGCTGACCCCTGCATATATTTTTTAACCCCTAATCTGCCGCTCCGTAAACCGCCGCAACCTACGTTATCTCTATGTACCCCAAATCTGCTGCCCTAACATCGCCGACCCCTATATTATATTTATTAACCCCTAATCTGCCCCCCTCAACGTCGCCGACACCTGCCTACACTTATTAACTCCTAATCTGCCGAGCGGACCTCACCGCTACTATAATAAATGTATTAACCCCTAAAGCTAAGTCTAACCCTAATACTAACACCCCCCTAAATTAAATATAATTTACATCTAACGAAATAAATTAACTCTTATTAAATAACTTATTCCTATTTAAAGCTAAATACTTACCTGTAAAATAAATCCTAATATAGCTACAATATAAATTATAATTATATTATAGCTATTTTAGGATTAATATTTATTTTACAGGCAACTTTGTAATTATTTTAACCAGGTACAATAGCTATTAAATAGTTAAGAACTATTTAATAGTTACCTAGTTAAAATAATAACAAATTTACCTGTAAAATAAATCCTAACCTAAGATATAATTAAACCTAACACTACCCTATCAATAAATTAATTAAATAAACTACCTACAATTACCTACAATTAACCTAACACTACACTATCAATAAATTAATTAAACACAATTGCTACAAATATATACAATTAAATAAACTAGCTAAAGTACAAAAAATAAAAAAGAACTAAGTTACAAAAAATAATAAAATATTTACAAACATAAGAAAAATATTACAACAATTTTAAACTAATTACACCTACTCTAAGCCCCCTAATAAAATAACAAAGCCCCCCAAAATAAAAAATTCCCTACCCTATTCTAAATTAAAAAAGTTACAAGCTCTTTTACCTTACCAGCCCTGAACAGGGCCCTTTGCGGGGCATGCCCCAAGGATTTCAGCTCTTTTGCCTGTAAAAAAAAACATACCATACCCCCCCCAACATTACAACCCACCACCCACATACCCCTAATCTAACCCAACCCCCCCTTAAATAAACCTAACACTAAGCCCCTGAAGATCTTCCTACCTTGTCTTCACCATACCAGGTTCACCGATCCGTCCTGGCTCCAACATCTTCATCCAACCCAAGCGGGGGTTGGCGATCCATCATCCGGTGCTGAAGAGGTCCAGAAAAGTCTCCAAAGTCTTCCTCCTATCCGGCAAGAAGAGGACATCCGGACCGGCAAACATCTTCTCCAAGCGGCATCTTCAATCTTCTTCCATCCGGTGCGGAGCGGGTCCATCTTGAAGCAGGCGACGCGGATCCATCCTCTTCTTCCGTTGTCTCCCGACGAATGACGGTTCCTTTAAGGGACGTCATCCAAGATGGCGTCCCTCGAATTCCGATTGGCTGATAGGATTCTATCAGCCAATCGGAATTAAGGTAGGAATTTTCTGATTGGCTGATGGAATCAGCCAATCAGAATCAAGTTCAATCCGATTGGCTGATCCAATCAGCCAATCAGATTGAGCTCGCATTCTATTGGCTGATCGGAACAGCCAATAGAATGCGAGCTCAATCTGATTGGCTGATTGGATCAGCCAATCGGATTGAACTTGATTCTGATTGGCTGATTCCATCAGCCAATCAGAAAATTCCTACCTTAATTCCGATTGGCTGATAGAATCCTATCAGCCAATCGGAATTCGAGGGACGCCATCTTGGATGACGTCCCTTAAAGGAACCGTCATTCGTCGGGAGACAACGGAAGAAGAGGATGGATCCGCGTTGCCTGCTTCAAGATGGACCCGCTCCGCACCGGATGGAAGAAGATTGAAGATGCCGCTTGGAGAAGATGTTTGCCGGTCCGGATGTCCTCTTCTTGCCGGATAGGAGGAAGACTTTGGAGACTCTTCTGGACCTCTTCAGCACCGGATGATGGATCGCCAACCCCCGCTTGGGTTGGATGAAGATGTTGGAGCCAGGACGGATCGGTGAACCTGGTATGGTGAAGACAAGGTAGGAAGATCTTCAGGGGCTTAGTGTTAGGTTTATTTAAGGGGGGTTTGGGTTAGATTAGGGGTATGTGGGTGGTGGGTTGTAATGTTGGGGGGGGGGTATGGTATGTTTTTTTTTACAAGCAAAAGAGCTGAAATCCTTGGGGCATGCCCCACAAAGGGCCCTGTTCAGGGCTGGTAAGGTAAAAGAGCTTGTAACTTTTTTAATTTAGAATAGTGTAGGGAATTTTTTATTTTGGGGGGCTTTGTTATTTTATTAGGGGGCTTAGAGTAGGTGTAATTAGTTTAAAATTGTTGTAATATTTTTCTTATGTTTGTAAATATTTTATTATTTTTTGTAACTTAGTTCTTTTTTATTTTTTGTACTTTAGCTAGTTTATTTAATTGTATTTATTTGTAGCAATTGTGTTTAATTAATTTATTGATAGTGTAGTGTTAGGTTAATTGTAGGTAATTGTAGGTAGTTTATTTAATTAATTTATTGATAGGGTAGTGTTAGGTTTAATTATATCTTAGGTTAGGATTTATTTTACAGGTAAATTTGTTATTATTTTAACTAGGTAACTATTAAATAGTTCTTAACTATTTAATAGCTATTGTACCTGGTTAAAATAATTACAAAGTTACCTGTAAAATAAATATTAATCCTAAAATAGCTATAATATAATTATAATTTATATTGTAGCTATATTAGGATTTATTTTACAGGTAAGTATTTAGCTTTAAATAGGAATAAGTTATTTAATAAGAGTTAATTTATTTCGTTAGATTTAAATTATATTTAACTTAGGGGGGTGTTAGTGTTAGGGTTAGACTTAGCTTTAGGGGTTAATCAATTTATTAGAATAGCGGTGAGCTCCGGTCGTCAGATTAGGGGTTAATAATTGAAGTTAGGTGTTGGCGATGTTAGGGAGGGCAGATTAGGGGTTAATACTATTTATGATAGGGTTAGTGAGGCGGGTTAGGGGTTAATAACTTTATTATAGTAGCGCTCAGGTCCGCTCGGCAGATTAGGGGTTAATGAGTGTAGGCAGGTGTCGGCGACGTTGAGGGGGGCAGTTTAGGGGTTAATAAATATAATATAGGGGTCGGCGGTGTTAGGGGTAGCAGATTAGGGGTACATAGGGATAACGTAGGTGGCGGCGCTTTGCGGTCGGAAGATTAGGGGTTAATTATTTTAAGTAGCTGGCGGCGACGTTGTGGGGGGCAGGTTAGGGGTTAATAAATGTAATACAGGGGTCGGCGGGGTTAGGGGCAGCAGATTAGGGGTACATAAGTATAACGTAGGTGGCGGTCGGCAGATTAGGGGTTAAAAATTTTAATCGAGTGGCGGCGGTGTGGGGGGACCTCGGTTTAGGGGTACATAGGTAGTTTATGGGTGTTAGTGTACTTTAGGGTACAGTAGTTAAGAGCTTTATGAACCGGCGTTAGCCAGAAAGCTCTTAACTCCTGCTATTTTCAGGCGGCTGGAATCTTGTCGTTAGAGCTCTAACGCTCACTTCAGAAACGACTCTAAATACCAGCGTTAGAAAGATCCCATTGAAAAGATAGGATACGCAAATGGCGTAGGGGGATCTGCGGTATGGAAAAGTCGCGGCTGAAAAGTGAGCGTTAGACCCTTTAATCACTGACTCCAAATACCAGCGGGCGGCCAAAACCAGCGTTAGGAGCCTCTAACGCTGGTTTTGACGGCTACCGCCGAACTCCAAATCTAGGCCTAAGAGACTCATGATCTAAAGCCCTCCACTAAGGGAGATGATCTAAAAAGTTTCATCAGTACTACAAGACCACTAAAAAAAGGTTAAAAAAACACAAATTTTATCTTGAATATGTTTATGGCGCTATGTAGTTTTCTTTATGTGAAGTAGAGACTCCTACATTACAATATAAGGTCTAAAAAATAATACGTTTTTATGGGATTTCTCTCCAGCGCAATGGGACGATTTATCATGGCCCGAATGGGGCCAAATACCCCTGTTTCCGCATCAAGTCTCGTTGGAAACAGTAGTTAAGAAGTCTAAAGACTGCAGCTCCTTAATTCGCCTGCTGCCTCTGAGGCTGCGGACACCAATCCGCCCGTTCGAATACGATCGGGTTGATTGACCCCGGCTGCTAGAGCGAATCTGCAGGGAGTGGCATTGCACAAGCAGTTCACCAGAACTGCTTGTGCAATGTTAAATTCAGTCAGCGTACACTATCGGCATTTAGCGATGCAGGGCGAACATGATTCGCTATAGCGAATCATGTCCTCCCGGGTATGATAAATCTACCACAATGAGTTTTTGATTATAGGACCCTAAGTGAGACCCAAATTAAGATTCAAAAAGCCAGTTTATGCCAACTACATGTACAAATGAAATATTAGCATTGATTCACTACCTATTATCTCACCTCTGCCTAGAATGCCAGATACATTTTGCTATGACTGTATTTAGTTTATTGTGATCATCTTGCTATGTACACATTCATATTAAAACTGTTTTTGCTTCTATGACATGTAGAAAATATTTAATGTAATAAATCTACAAATGACAAACCCCGCATGACTTTTATCATTTCACACTTCACATTCTTAATAAACAATACTCAGTCAAAGTTATAATTGTTCTGCATGTCCTGATCATATATGCAAAAAATCTTATAATTAACAAATAAACCTTGTGGGTAGCCATTTTTAGCTATCCTGTGAATTCAAAGCAACCCTGTAATATTAATATTATTTCAATGCACTGAAGAAAATTAGAGGGATTTAAAAGTGTAATATGAAAGGCACAACAGTCTTTGTAAAACACTTCCGGCTAGATTACGAGTTTTGCGTTATGAGCGGCGCAGTGCTAACTTGCAAGTTATTGTCACCGCTCACTTACCTACATCGCTGGTATTACAGGTTTACAAAAACCCAGAGTTAGCAGGCAAAAAGTGAGCATAATGCAAAATTGAGCTCCATACCGCACTCAAATACCAGCGCTGCAGTGAGCGGCGGTAAACTGGTTTTACGTGCTCGTGCACGATTTCCCCATAGACATCAATGGGGAGAGCCGGCTGAAAAAAAGCCTAACACCTGCAATAAAGGAGCGTAAAGCTCTGTAACGCAGCCCCATTGATTCCTATGGGGAAACTAAATTTATGTTTACACCTAGCACCCTAACATAAACCCCGAGGCTAAACACCCCTAATCTTACACTTATTAACCCCTAATCTTCCGCCCCCAACATTGCCGACACCTACATTATACTTATTAACCCCTAATCTGCCAATCCCGACATCGCCGCCACTATAATAAACATATTAACCCCTAAACCGCCGCACTCCTGCATCACAAACACTAGTTAAATATTATTAACCCTTAATCTGCCACCCCTAACATCGCCGCCACCTACCTACATTTATTAACCCCTAATTTGCTGCCCCCAACGTCGCCGTCACTATACTTAATTAATTAACCACTAAACCTAAGTCTAACCCTAACCCTAACACCCCTAACTTAAATATAATTAAAATAAATCTAAATAAAACCTACTATCATTAGCTAAATAATTCCTATTTAAAACTAAATACTTACCTGTAAAATAAACCCTAAGCTAGCTACAATATAACTAATAGTTACATTGTAGCTAGCTTAGGGTTTATTTTTATTTTACAGGCAAGTTTGTATTTATTTTAACTAGGTAGAACAGTTACTAAATAGTTATTAACTATTTACTAACTACCTAGCTAAAATAAATACAAATTTACCTGTAAAATAAAACCTAACCTGCCTTACACTAACACCTAACCTTACACTACAATTAAATCAATTACATAAATTAAATACAATTACCTAAATTACACACACAAAAAATAAATTATCAGATATTTAAACTAATTACACCTAATCTAATAGCCCTATCAAAATAAAAAAGCCCCCCCAAATAAAAAAAAAAACCTAGCCTAAACTAAACTAACAATAGCACTTAAAAGGGCCTTTTGCGGGGCATTGCCCCAAAGAAATCAGCTCTTTTACCTGTAAAAAAAAAAATACAAACAACCCCCAACAGTAAAACCCACCACCCACACAACCAACCCCCCAAATAAAATCCTAACTAAAAAAAACCTAAGCTCCCCATTGCCCTGAAAAGGGCAGTTGGATGGGCATTGCCCTTAAAAGGGCATTTAGCTCTTTTTCAAGTGCCCAAACTCCTAATCTAAAAATAAAACCCACCCAATAAACCCTTAAAAAAGCCTAAGACTAACCCCCGAAGATCCACTTACAGTTTTTGAAGACCCGACATCCATCCTCATCCAATCGGGCAGAAGCCTTCATCCAACCGGGCAGAAGTCTTCATCCAGACGGCATCTTCTATCTTCATCCATGCGGAGCGGGTCCATCTTCAAGACATCCGGCGCGAGTATCCTCTTCAATCAACGTCTTCTTCCGTTTTCCTTTAAATGACATCTACCAAGATGAGCTTCAAGAGTTTTGTCATTAATTTTTCATGACAGAACAGACTCCATGTTGTTTTTTTATTTAAGCCTAACCAGGGCTCAGCTATTATGACATTGTATTTTGTTTTCCTTACTCTTGCTGACTGAGAAGTTTCATATCAATATGTTTTCCATGATTCAAGGTAGTTTACTTGCTTAGGCCCCAGCTAGTCACTTATTTCTGTAAATAAGTGCAATTTATAACCTTGACTGTAGTTTAGGAATGTTGGGGTAAACATAAATAAAATTAGTATTTTCCTTGAATTTCTACCCTATATGCGGGAGCCATCTACTGTTAGAACAAGAATATTTCATCTAATTAATTTTATGTTAATTAATGATTAAAATATTATAATTAATGACTCCTCCTAGATGAGAGAATGGGAATATATAGGGTCTAGCCCAATGGGAGGGGTTCGTTTTTCCTGTGCTTGGGAACTGGTCACATAGATATGAAGTTGGTAAATTGCTAATCAACTACAGAGGTCCGAGATTATTGGATTATAACTGCTAAAGCTAGTTTAGCCTACTCGGACAGACCTGACAGTTTGATTCCTGTCTGCAAAGGGGGAATTTATTTACTTTGGTGATGTATGAAATTGAGTCACTATAAATGTTAATGTGATCAGGTAAATTAATTAATTGTTTTATAGCATGGTGTTTTCCTTTTAAAAATTCCTACCACCTGGTCTTATTTGTCAACAATAACATCGGGTGAAACAGGAATAATTAATAATTATTATCTGACGGTTTGTCTGACGGTTTGTCATAATTATTACTTTACCTGATTCTCTACAATTTCCTTAGAGGGTTTATAATCAAATGTTTGGTTCCTATCATCTTGCCAATTTTTGTGTTGTTTTGAAAATATAATTTAATCATCTTTATAGTTTTATCTCTGCATTATTATCGCTTTAATTGATTATTATAGGACTGTAATTTATTTCTCTGTATTATTTTGATTGCTTAAGTTACTATTAAATGCTAAATATTTTCCAATTGAAATGCTTTAATAAAGCTAATTTGTGTTATTCATCTGGTGTCGGTATAATTAATAGACTGATAGCAACTAAAAGGATTCAGATTTGTTTATTATATTTAACAAGTTATAATAAAAAAACGTGTCATTAAAAATTGTACCATTTCACATAATATACTTTTATAGATAAAGGTAATATTCATAACATCTTGGAGGCACTAGCAGAGAGTTGAAATAGTTTATTGATTGCCGATTTTGCTGTTTTCTTGGAAATAATTAGTATTAATTATGTATTTTCTTGCAATTGTATTTCGCCTTTAAGTGAAAAGCAGACTTGAGTTTGTTTTTCTGTCCTTGTGTTGTTTTGAGAAGAGATAACATTTTGGCTGTTGTCCCGGATAGGAAAAATTTGTATTTTGCAGTTAAAGCTACAGTAGTTTGAGTATTTGATTAAAATGTCTGTATCTGGGGATGTTTCTGGTCATGATAGTAGGTCCCTTTTAGGTAATTCTCATTCTATATCTGATGCTGATACAGCGGAAGTTGTGCGAAATAGAGTTTTACATCAACTCTTTCGTAAAGTTAAATCAAAGGATTCTTTTGATAATTGGTATTTGGGTTTAAAGGCAATGATCTGTGACCCAAAATATATTTTGTGTGATAACCCTGATGGTTATATGGCAAAATTGTTAGAATTGGCAAATGCTAAGGGCTCTAATGAGATAAATAAATTGATATATAATATATGGCCAATATTGTTTCTTTTGCAAGGTTACTGGACTGTCAAGGTGTGTGAGGAGGACCAACCTAAACTTGCATTTTCATTTGGTGGAGAACAGTTTACCTGGGTCAGGATGCCTTTTGGATATATTAATTCGGGACAGGAGTTTGGTATTTTTATGCATAAGGATATGCCTGATGCTGCTGAGAGGGGGACATTATGCTATGTGGATGATGTATTAATCAAAAGCTCTACTTTTGATGAACACTTGGAAAAAGTCAGGCATGTACTTAATCAATTGAAAAGTGCAGGTGTAAAACTCTCAATTCAAAAAGCTCAATGGTGTAGAACTAAGGTGAATTTTCATGAAATAACTGCTGATGGTTTGAATCCCCAGAAAAAGAAAGTTGAGGCTTTATTGAAAACAAAGAGTCCAACAAGTATTAAAGAACTAAGATCCTTCCTAGGAATAACAAATTACTCTAGGAAATTTATTGACAATTATGCCGAAATTACTAAACCTCTGATTAAGCTATTAAAGAAAGGGGAGCCTTGGACTTGGACAGTAGAACAAGACCTGGCAGTTCAAGAGTTAAAGCTAAGGCTTACTCAAGCCCCTTGTTTAGCCTATCCAATAAAGGGAGATCCATTTTACTTGGAGACAGGATATACGGATCTTACCTTGAGCGCAGTTCTTTATCAGCAACATGATAAACAGAATAAGATGATTGCTTATGCAAGCAAGGCCTTATCTCCAGTGGAGATCAAATTTAATGATTGTGAAAAAGCATTGTTTGCAACAGTTTGGGCCTTACAATATTTTTTGGAACAGCCAATAGAATGCAAGCTCAATCCAATAGAATGCGAGCTATCCAATCGGAATTAAGATTGAAAAAATCCTATTGGCTGTTGCAATCAGCCAATAGGATTGAAACTCAATCCTATTGGCTGATTGCAACAACCAAAAGGATTTTTTCAACCTTAATTCCGATTGGCTGATAGAAATCTATCAGCCAATCGGAATCTAAGGGACACCATCTTGGATGACGTCATTTAAAGGGAAACCTCATTCAGAAGAAGATGTCGATTGAAGAGGATGCTCCGCGCCGGATGTCTTGAAGATGGACCCGCTCCGCGACGGATGGATGAAGATAGAAGATGCCGTCTGGATAAAGACTTCTGCCCGGGTTGGATGAAGACTTCTGCCACTTCTTTGAGGATGGATGTCGGGTCTTCAAAAACTGTAAGTGGATCTTCTGGGTTTAGTGTTAGGCTTTGTTACGGGTTTATTGGGTGGGCTTTATTTTTAGATTAGGGGTTTGGGCACTTGAAAAAGAGCTAAATGCCCTTTTAAGGGCAATGCCCATTCAACTGCCCTTTTCAGGGCTATTGATAGTTTAGTTTAGGCTAGGGTTTTTTTTTTTATTTGGGGGGCTTTTTTTTATTTTGATAGGGCTATTAGATTAGGTGTAATTAGTTTAAATATCTGATAATTTCTTTTTTTATTTTGTGTAATTTAGTGTATTTTTTTGTAATTTAGGTAATTGTATTTGATTTATGTAATTGATTTAATTGTAGTGTAAGGTTAGGTGTTGGTGTAAGGCAGGTTAAGTTTTATTTTACAGGTACATTTGATTTATTTTAGCTAGGTAGTTAGTAAATAGTTAATAACTATTTAGTAACTATGCTACCTAGTTAAAATAAATACAAACTTGCCAGTAAAATAAAAATGAACCCTAAGCTAGCTACAATGTAACTATTAGTTATATTGTAGCTAGCTTAGAGTTTATTTTACAGGTAAGTATTTAGTTTTAAATAGGAATTATTTAGGTAATGATAGTAGGTTTTATTTAGATTTATTTTAATTATATTTAAGTTAGGGTGTTAGGGTTAGACTTAGGTTTTGGGGTTAATTTTAGCATAGTTGAGGCGACGGTGGGGGTGGCAGATTAGGGGTTAATAAATGTAGATAGGTTTTGGCGATGTTAGGGGTGGCAGAATAGGGGTTAATAATATTTAACTAGTGTTTGTGATGCAGGAGTGCTGCAGTTTAGGGGTTAATATGTTTATTATAGTGGCGGCGATGTCCAGCGAGGCAGATTAGGGGTTAATAATTTTGTTTTATTATTTGCGATACGGGAGGGCCTCGGTTTAGGGGTTAATAGGTAGTTTATGGGTGTTAGTGTACTTTTTAGCACTTTAGTTATGAGTTTTATGCTACAGCTTTGTAGCGTAAAACCCATAACTACTGACTTTCAGTTTACGGTATGGGTCTTGGCCGTATAGACTGTACCGTTCACTTTTTGGCCTCCCAGGCAGACTCGTAATACCGCAATGGAAGTCCCATTGAAAAAGGACTTTTTGAAAGCTGCGGTTATTACGTTGCATTACGGACAAAAAAGTGTGCGGTACAGATATACCTGCAAGACTCGTAATACCAGCGGTAGTGAAAAAGAGCCTTTTAAGGGTCCTTGGTAGTTTGGGGGGTGGAGTTTTGTATACTATTAGGGGGGTTTGTTTTTTATGTAGCAAAAGAGCTGTTTAACTTAGGGCAATGCCCTACAAAAGGCCCTTTTAAGGGCCCCCAAAAGGACCTTTTAAAGGCTCTTGGTAGTTTATGCTAATTAGGCTTTTTTATTTTGGGGTGTTTTTTTTTTTAAAAGGGTATTAGAATAGGAATAATTTATTTTTTTTGGATAATTTCTTCTTTTTTTTTGTAATGGTAGGTTTTTTTTATTTTTTGTAATTTTAGGTTTTAGTGTAAAGTAGCTTAGGTTTTATTTCACAGGTAAGTTTGTATTTATTTTAACTAGGTAGTTAGTAAATAGTTAATAACTATTTACTAACTAGTCTACCTAGTTAAAATAAATACAAACTTACCTGTGAAATAAAAATGAAACCTAAGCTAGCTACAATGTAACTATTAGTTATATTATAGCTATCTTACGGCTAGGTTACGAGTTTGGTGTTAGCCTTAAAAAGCAGCGTTAAGAGGTCCTAATGCTGCTTTTTAACACCCGCTGGTATTACGAGCCTTGCAGGAACAGGTGTACCGCTCACTTTTTGGCCAGACTCGGAAATACCGCAAATCCACTTACGTCAATTGCGTATACTATATTTTCAATGGGACTTGCATAGCGCCAGTATTACGAGTCTGACCAAAAGTGAGCAGTACACCCTCTCCTGTCAAGACTGGTACCGCATTTAAAAGTCAGTAGTTAAGAGTTTTACACTACAACACTGTAGCATAAAACTCTTAACTAAAGTGCTAAAAAGTACACTAACACCCATAAACTACCTATTAACCCCTAAACCGAGGCCCCCCCACATCGCAAACACTAAAATATTTTTTTAACCCCTAATCTGCCCCAAAGTAATCAGCTCTTTTACCTGTAAAAAAAAAGGACAAATCCCCCCCAACATTAAAACCCACCACCCACACAACCAACCCTACTCTAAAACCCACCCAATCCCCCCTTAAATAAACCTAACACTAACCCCCTGAAGATCACCCTACCGTGAGACGTCTTCACCCAACCGGGCCGAAGTCCTCAACGAAGTCGGTAGAAGTGGTCCTCCAGACGGCTGTTCCAATCAGCCAATAGAATGCGAGCTCAATCCTATTGGCTGATTGGATCAGCCAATAATATTGAACTTCAATCCTATTGGCTGATTGCATCAGCCAATAGGATTTTTCCTACCTTAATTCCGATTGTCTGATAGAATTCTATCAGCCAATCGGAATTGAAGGGATGCCATCTTGGATGACGTCACTTAAAGGAACTGTCATTGTTGAAGAAGACTCCAGATGAAGAGGATGCTCCACGTTGGATGTCTTGAAGATGGAGCCGCTCCGCGTCAGAAGGACGAAGATAGAAGATGCCGTCTGGATGAAGACTTCTGCCCGTCTGGAGGACCACTTCTGCCGTCTGGAGGACCACTTCTACAAACTTGCCTGTAAAATAAAAATAAACCTTAAGCTAGCTACAATGTAACTATTAGTTATATTGTAGCTAGCTTAGGGTTTATTTTACAGGTAAGTATTTAGTTTTAAATAGGAATAATTTAGTTAATGATAGTAATTTTATTTATATTTATTTAAATTATATTTAAGTTAGGGGGGGTTAGGGTTAGACTTAGATTTAGCGGTTAATAACTTGAATATAGTGGTGGCGACGTTGGGGGCAGAAGATTAGGGGTTATTAAATGTAGGTAGGTGTCGACGATTTTAGGGACGGCAGAGTAGAGGTTAATAAAATTGAACTAGTGTTTTTCTTTGCGGGAGTGCGGCAGTTTAGGGGTTAATATATTTATTATTGTGGTGGCGATGTCCAGTTCGGCAGACTAGGGGTTAATTTTTTTTAAAAAAGTGTTTGCGATGTGGGGGGCCTTGGTTTAGGGGTTAATAGGTAGTTTATGGGTGTTAGTGTACTTTTTAGCACTTTAGTTAAGCGTTTTATGCTACGGCGTTGTAGTGTAAAACTCTTAACTACTGACTATAAAATGCGGTACCATGCTTGACAGGAGAGGGTCTACCGCTCACTTTTTGGAAGACTCGTAATACCGGCGCTTTGCAAGTCCCATTGAAAAAATAAGATATGCAATTGACGTAAGTGGATTTGCGGTATTTCCGAGTCTGGCCAAAAAAATGAGCGGTACACCTGTACCTTCAAGACACGTAATACCAGCGGGCGTTAAAAAGCAGCATTGGGACCGGCCAACACTGCTTTTTAAGCCTAACGAAAGACTCGTAATCTAGGCCATCGTTTTTTTATCATCTGTGTATAAAATTTACTTATTCACATCAGACTCACCCATAGGCGCTCACTTCATTCACATCAACTATCGATTTCTATTAGGTCTACTAGGAGACCAACTGAAGGGAGCTGTAGGTGTATCAATTTGCGCTAGGTCTACTACTACTTACATACACTGTGGACATAGTATCCCAGGGTTACAAATTGAAATTCAAGACTTTTCCTCCCAGAGGCACATTCCTTCTTTCAAGATTATCTGCAGACCCGATAAAGAGAGAGGTGTTCTTGAAATGTATACAACATCTTTCCTCCCTGGGAGTGATAGTTCCAGTGTCAGTGCAGGAACATGGTTCAGGTTCTACTCCAACCTATTTGTAGTTCCCAAAAAAGAGGGAACTTTCCGTCCCATTCTAGACTTGAAGTGTCTAAACAAGTTTCTCAAAGTTCCATCCTCCAAGATGGAGACTATACGCTCCATTCTTCCTTTAGAACAAGAGGGTCAGTTCATGACAACCATAGATCTAAAGGATGCATATCTTCATGTTCCTATTCACAGGGACCATCACAGATTCCTGAGAGTTTTTTTTTCTTTTTTCCAAAAATGTTTTATTGAAAAAATAATAATTTTTAACAGATAATCAACAAATACAGTTGTATACCAAATGTCAACTTGTTGTAAATATTTACATAGATACTTTTTGTTGTATCAAAACAATTAACAGTTACTGATGGTATGTCACATTATCGATGGGATTCAGCAATATATTCAGTATGGGCATTTATATCTTGGATCTCGATGAAATTGAACATACTTACAAATTACATTTTTGGTTTGTACAGTAGCATATCAGTGTTCAGTTTGCTCTCGGATTGTAGGGTAAGGGGTGGGAGATGGGAGAAGAGACAGGAGGGAGAAGGAAGATAAGGAAAGAGAAAATGAATGGGAGATAGGAGAGGGGGGAAAGGGGGGAGAAATCCTCTCTGCTACGTATAAAGACATGAGCGGCAGTTAAAATTCTTATTATTTGTGTAGCCAGGTGTTCCATATTAGCCAATAGGTGTCCATCTGATCAATTTAATTAAAAAATATCTCTCCATGCTGTCCATGAAGTCAACTACTGCACTAATTTCTGCAAGACGCGGGGGTACAGGGGATTTCCACGCTCTTGCGATGCACAACTTAACTGCTGTGAAAATGTATATCAGCAATCTCCTTGACATTGGTGGCGTAGTATTTTCTATTATATGTAACAAGGCGTTGTCAGGCGATAGTGTAACGGTAAGTTTCAAGGAATTGCATAATCTCTCAATTTCACTCCATAGTAGGGATAACCTCGGGCACTCCCACCAGATGTGCAGGTCTGTGCCACTGCTCCGCGCATCCACGCCAGCACAAGGGCAAGGTCGTGGGATACATTTTGGCGAGTTTGGCTGGGGTTCTATGCCATTTCAATAGTACTTTTATGTATACCTCTAGCAGAGTGACACAATGAATGGTCTTTTTAGTTAGTGAAATAGCATCGTCCCAGTCTTGATCAGAAAAATTGGTCCCTATTCCATGCTTTATGCTGCCATGGCACCCCCTGGGTAAGATCCAACAAGATTAAATAGTAATGAATTGTAAGAGGTTTGGAGTGTTTAGACCCACTTCTCCAACTGGTCTCCCATGGAGTAGGTTTCCTGATAGAATTTGTTTGAAACCCCCAGGTCTTCAGAAAACTAAGGACTCGGAGGGATTCAAAAGGAAGCCAGGATGAAGCCGGCTCGAACCTGGTAGGCACCAGGTTCGTATTGAGTGTATGGTCAAAGAAACCCTCAATAGCCAAGAATCCCTTCAATCTCCATTCTCTTGAATGGATATTTTTAAGATCCCAAAATAAACCCGCCATATGATGTACTGGCGAAGGGTGGGGGGCAATTAATAGTCGGCTCCTCAAGGATTGCCATATTGAAAGGTTGTTTGCCCTACAATATTGTGAAGAGGAGGCATGAGCTTCCCTACATTGGGGACCCAGATTGAATCAGAGAGTCCTAAATCATCTGGTATCCCAGCAGCTTCCAAAAAGTACCAGCCCGGTTTATCCTCATTAAGACACTATGCTGTAACATCAGATAGCCGTGCTGCTTCATAATAAGTAAAGATGTTAGGGGCCGCTATGCCCCCACGGGGGAATGGCCTTTGCAGCGTGTTAAAGGCTATTCTATGTGCTTTATTTTGCCATATATAGTTAGAAAAAAGTTTATGTATTTGAAAAAGAGTAGAGTGCGGGAAATTAAGTGGAATGCAGCAAAACAAGAATAGCACCTTCGGGATCAAGGACATTTTAACTGAGGCAACCCTCACCAGCCAGTAAAGTTCTTTAAAGTCCCATTTCTCCAGTAATTGCTTAAGATTGGAAATTAATGAGTTATAGTTATCACAAATTATCTGATCCGGTTTGACAATTAGGAGTATACCCAGGTACTTAAGGTTCTGTGTTGCAAAGTTAAATGGAGAGAAAGACTGGAGTCTTAGTAAAATGGAATGTTCAATCTGAATGGGATATCCTTCCGTCTTTTTATAGTTAATTTTATAGTAGCTTATTTCACCAAACTGGTGAATCATATTAAAGACTGCTGGCATGGAGGTCAATGGTTCAGTTAGGAGCAATGTAACATCATCCGCAAATAAGACTAATTTCTCGGAGGGAGTTAAAAGAGGGACCCCAGTAATCAGATCGGATTGTCTGATCCCTTGGGCAAAAGGCTCCATCACTAGCGCGAAAATGAGTGGTGAAAGTGGGCATCCCTGCCTAGTCCCATTGTGGATTGGGAATTCTGGGGAGCAGAACCCCATTCCATTCACCTGTGCGTGCGGAACTGAGTATAATGTATTAACTGCCAGGATAAAGGGATCAGGAAACCCAAAAGAGCGAAGAACCTCCCAGATATAGTCCCACCTGACCCTGTTGAAGGCCTTTTCAGCGTCCAATGACCACCATAGGGATGTTCAGCCTGTGAGATTCAGTGAAGACGGAAATCAGTCTTCTGGTGTTATCTGGACCTTGTCTTCCCATCGTGGATCCAACTTGATCATAGTGTATTATTGTTGGTAGGAGGTGGACAATCCTATTAGTTATAAGCTTTGAATAAAGCTTAGTATCTAGATTAATAAGAGATATGGGACGGTAATTACTACATTGTCTGATCTTTTCCTGACTTTGGTAGGGGAATGATGGTGGCCTCTAAGAATTCCCTACGAATCCTCCTTGTTCTGATCTCATTAAAAAGGTTTCTCAATACAGTAACTATTTGCGGTTTCAGTTTCTTGTAAAACGTCCCTGTGAAGCCATCTGGCCCGGGGGCTTTGTTATTTTGAATTTGTTTCAGGACTTCCTCAACCTCTTCTGGTGAGAATGGCTGCGTTAGTGCCTCCCCGCTCTCCTCTGATAACTAAGGTAATTTCAAGGCTGTTAGGAAGTTCGAGATGCCCTGAGGTGATGATGCCTTGGGGCATTCATGCCCTTCAATATCATACAGCTTTGAATAGAATTCAGCAAACATTGTCCCAATATCTGCAGGAGTGTATGCAGTCCGTCCCTCGTGTGATAAAGAGGGAATTCTTGCTGCCGCCACTCTCTGCCTACGTTTTTTTGCTAGAAGCGAATCTGCCTTGTTACTTTTAGAATATATGAGCTGTTTAAACCTTGTCACGGCCTCTTGGACTCTTTCAGTTTCTCTTTCCTTAATAAGCGCCTTAAGGCTTATTAATTTTTCTGAAAGAATTTGTGTAGGGTTAATTTTATTTAAACTGTCTGTCTGCCTGAGTTTGCACGTTAATTTGCCTAAGGGTGCTCCCCTATCTCTTTTAATCTTAGCCAGTTTACAGATGCAGAAAACCCGGATATATCCCTTGAAAGCTGCCCATCTAGTTTGTTGGGAGGTTCCCTCTTTTGGAATATTTCAAAAGAAATCAATGGTAGTCTCCTGAAGAAATCCTAGAAACAGGGGGTCAGCCCAAAGGAATTGAGGGAATTTCCAGGTTAACACAGTGTTCCCAGGTAAGGTGATGGTTACCGCATCATGATCTGACCATGGACAAGAGGAGATTTTAACAGTTTGGATGCCATTTAGAGCCCAAAAGTCGGTAAAGAAATACAGGTGGCCCTCGGTTTACGCCGGTTCAATTTGCACCGTTTCAGAATAACAACCTTTTTTTTTTCAATCTTGTAACTGCTATTGAAAAGCTTTGGAAAGCAAAGTGCACTAATAAAAATAGCCAGTAGGTGGAGCTGTCCGCTTGTTTTGCAGCAAAGATATGCAATTTAACAGCCTGACATGGATCTGTGTACACAGAGCAGACATTAGCTATCGAGCAAAAAGTTTTAGCAGCCACTTCCCTATTATCTTCCGGTCCAGCAGCTTCAGGTGAGGGTGCCTAACTGCTTAATCACCGCAGATTGAAATGCATAGAATAGGTGCAGACCCAATATTATCTAACATGCTAGCAATGCAGAGAACTGATTGCAGAAAAATGCAAGTAAAAAAACGTTTTGTTCATTAAACTTAGTTTGATGATGATGCAGTCTATTGTGTGATTATTTAATTAGGTGCTGTTAGCAAATGTTTTTGTTCATTAAACTTAGTTTGATGATGATACAATCTATATTATTAGGTTTATAATGATGTTTAGCATTTAAAGTCTTCATTTCAAAGCTTTAAAAATAATGTATTAGGTGTTACTTATGACAATTTTGAGAGGGGCCTGGAACCTAACCCCCTCACTTCCCATTGACTTACATTATAAACTGGGTTTCAATTTACAACGGTTTCAATTTACAACCATTCCTCCTGGAACCTAACCCCGGCGTAAACTGAGGGCTACCTGTAGTCTATTCGGAAATAAGATCTATGTGTTGGAGATATATACGAATAATCTCTATTTGTAGGATGTAAAGAGCGCCAAATGTCAAAGAGTTGGTACAGATACACGCCTTTCTGGACAAACATTTCCAGTTCGTGGCCCTTCCATTTGGTCTAGCCATGGCTCCCAGAATTTTTTCAAGGGTTCTGGGGGCTCTTTTGGCAGTGATCCGTTCTCGTTGAATTGCTGTGGCACCCTACCTGGATGACATATTGGTTCAGGTGCAATCTTTTCAACTAGCAAAATCTCACACAGAGATATTGTTGTCTTTTCTTTGTTCCCACGGATGGAATGTGAATCTGGAAAAAAAGCTCCCTTTCCCCTACTACAAGAATAGTGTTCTTAGGGACCATAATAGATTCTCTATTGATGAAGATTTTTCTGACAGAGGTCAGGAAAAACAAAATAATTTCCTCTTGCCTCTCTCTTCAGGCTTCTGCTCATTCTTCAGTGGCTCAATGTATGGAGGTAATCGGTCTGATGGTGGTTTCCATGGACATCATTCCTTTTGCTCGATTCCATTTGATAGCTCTCCAGTTGTGCATGCTCAGACAATGGAATGGCGACCATGCGGATCTATCTCAGAGAACAGAGTTAGATCAGTCGTCAAGGGATTCTCTTCCGTCGTGGATTTCTCAGGAACATCTGTCTCAGGGCACATGCTTTCAGAGACCTTCCTGGGTGATCGTGACCACAGACGCCAGTCTGCTGGGCTGGGGAGCAGTCTGGAACTCATTAAAATCTCAGGGCCTTTGGACTCAGGAGTCGTCTGCTCTTCGCATCAACATCTTAGAGTTGAGGGCGATTTACAATGCTCTATTGGCTTGGCCTCAGCTCAGTTTATCAGGTTCCAGTCAGACAACATAACCTCTGTGGCTTACATTAATCACCAGGGAAGAACTCGGAGTTCCTTAGCCATGAAGGAGGCTATTCGGATTCTTCAGTGGGCTGAGACCCACAATTGCTGTCTATCTGCCATCCACATTCCAGGAGTAGACAACTGGGAAGCGGATTTTCTGAGCAGACAGACTTTTCATCCCGGGGAGTGGGAACTCCATCCGGAGGTGTTGTTTTCCAGCTTAGCCCTCAAATGGGGGGCGCCAGAGTTAGATCTGATGGTATCCCGTCAGAACACCAAGCTTCCAAGGTACGGTTAAAGGTCAAGAGATCTGCAGACCGTTCTGATAGATGCTTTGGCGGTTCCTTGGGTTTTCAGGTTGGCATACCTTTTTCCTCCATTTGCTCTCCTTCCACAAGTCATTGTTCGAAACAGGAGAGGACGTCGGTGATTCTAATAGCCCCTGCGTGGCCTGCAGGATCTGGTTTGCAGACCTAGTGGAGATGTCATCTCTCCCACCATGGAGACTACCTCTGAGGAAGGACCTCCTGATTCAGGGTCCCTTCCTTCATCCAAATCTTGTTTCTCTGAAGCTGACTGCTTGGAGATTGAATGCTTAATTGAGAATTTTATCTTTTCTTCAGGAAGGCCTGGAGAAGGGATTGTCAGTGCCCTGTAGTGTCAGATTTCTGCTTTATCAGTTTTACTACATAAACGTTTTGCGAATGTGCCAGATGTGCCATCTTTTTGTCAACCTTTGGTCAAAATCAGGCCTATCTTTAAGTCTGTTGCTCCTCCTTGAAACCTTAACCTTGTTCTTAAAGTTTTACAGCTGGCTCCGTTTGAGTCGTTGCATTCCATAGACATTAAGTTGTTATCTTGGAGGGTTTTGTTTCTTGTTGCTATTTCTTCTGCTCGAAGAGTCTTGGAACTCTCAGCCCTGCAGTGTGATCCCCCTTATCTTATTTTTCATGCCGATAAGGTGTTTCTTCGTACTAAGTTATGTTTCCTTCCTAAGGTGGTTTCTAATCGAAATATCAATCATGAAATTGTTGTTCCCTCACTGTGTCCTAATCCTTCTTCTTCCAAAGAAAGTTTGTTACACAATTTGGATGTTGTATGTGCTCTTAAATTCTACTTACAGGCGACTAAGGCAGTCCTCTGCCCTCTTTGTCTGTTTCTCTGGGAAACGTTAAGGTCAGAAAGCTACTGCTTCTATAGTATAATTTGTTTGGCTTATGAGACTGCTGTACAGCAGCCTCCTGAGAGAATTACGGCTCATTCCACAAGAGCTGTTTCCTCTTCTTGGGCTTTCAAAAATGAAGCTTCTGTGGAACAAATTTGCAAGGCTGCAATTTGGTCTTCTCTACATTTTTTCAAAATTTTACACTTTTGCCTCTGCTGATGCTTCTTTTGGAAGAAAGGTTCTTCAAGCGGTGGTGCCTTCTGTTTAGGACTGCCTGTCTTGTCCCTCCCTATATATCCGTGTCCTCTAGCCGTGGATTCACCATATCTTAGGAAAGAAAAACAAAATTTATGCTTACCTGATAAATGTATTTCTTACCGGATATGGTGAGTCCACGGCCCCACCCTTTATTTTAAGAAAGTTGTTCTTTTGACTATAACCTCAGGCACCTCTACACCTTGTGTTACTCCTTTTTCTCCATTTCCCTTTGGTCGAATGACTAGGGGTTGTGGGTAAGGGAGTGATACGTAACAGTTTAACTGTGGTACTCTTTGCCTCCTCCTGCTGGCCAGGAGTGATATTCCTAACAGTAATTAATCAAGCCGTGGACTCACCATATCCGGAAAGAAATACATTTATCAGGTAAGCATAAATTTGTTTTTTTTCTTTAATGATTTAGAAAGTTCATGCAATTATAAACAACTTTCCAATTTACTTCTAATATGTAATTTTCTGCATTCTCTTGATATCTTTTGTTGAAAAGCATATCTAAATAGGCTCAGTGGCTTCAGATTGGTGGCTTCAAATAGATGCCTCTTGTGATTGGCTCACTCATGTGCATTGCTATTTCTTTAACAAAGGATATCTTAAGAATGAAGCAAATTAGATAATAGAAGTAAATTGGAATTTTGTTTAAAAATGTATCCTCTATCTGATTCATGAAAGAAAAATGTTGAGTTTCATATCCCTTTAAGCATATAGTGTATCTTGAATTCTTTATTATTGGTTCTGGATATAAAACAATCTCCTTTAACAAAAGCAAATCTTTTACATCTATTTGTGTGACATTTAAAAAACTTTTTCTTCTAGTCAGCCATGTGGTGGGTCCTATAGCTGGGCGTTACGAGAGGGTCACCTGATGACCAATGGTTTTCACTTTTTTTCCGCAAATGTACAACCAAATGAAATAATCGTTTTAATAATAAAATTGCATGTTCTTTCTAAACCATTAAAAACAAACATGTTGAGTTTGGGTTTCATGGCTCACATATTCACATATACAGTAACACAGAGAATTGTTTATATTACCCTGAGGGGTCAGCCCAGATGATACGCTCATTTCTGCATGAAGTCAGGGAGTGGCATTATTCATGTAGTAACAAGTATGCTGTCCTGAGAGAAGATAATGTTCTTGTTCTTTTGCAAAATAACAAACATCCAGTGCAGCAGAGTTGTAGAAACAGAAACTTTAAAGGGACATGAAATCCCCCAAAAAATTATTTAATGATTCAGATAATGAAAGCAATTTTTTCTTTTATATTATTATTTCCTTTATTCTAAAGATATCCTTTGTTAAGGAAATAGTAATGCACATGGATAAGCCAATAACACAAGGCATCTATGTACAGCCACTAATCAGCAGCTACTGAGCCTATTTAGATATTCTTTTCAACAAAGGATATCAAGAGAATGAAGCAAAAGCAAGTACATTGGAAACTTGTTTAAAATTGCATGCTCTTTCTGAATCATGAAAGAAAAAAATTTGTTTCATGTTCCTTTAACCATTAGAACAGTTAAAGGGAAAGTCTAGTCAAAATTAATCTCACACGATTCATATAGGGAATGCAATTTTAAACATTCCAATTCACTATTATCAAATTTGCTTTGTTCTCTTGGTATTCTTTGTTGAAAGCTAAACCTAGATAGGCTCATATGCTAATTTCTAAATCCTTGAAGGTCGCCCCTTATTTCAATGCATTTGGCAGTTTTTCAAAGCTAGAGGGCATAAGTTCATGTGTGCCATACAGATAACATTACAAATTACAGTTACAAATGAGAGGGAACTGATTGGCTAAATGCAAGTCTGTCAAAAGAACTGAAATAAGGGGGCTGTCTGCAGAGGCTTAGATACAAGATAATCACAGAGGTAAAAGTACATTAATATAACTGTGTTGGTTATGCAAAACAGGGGAATTAGTAATAAAGGGATTATCTATCTTTTTAAACAATAACAATTCTGGAGTAGACTGTCCCTTTTACATAGATAGCTTAGCCACAGATACAGTGACTGCTCGTTTCCTGAGTTGTCAGTTACTGGACAGTGACACAAAGCTTATGTTCCAGACTCTGCCTAAACCTCAGATATATACAACAGTATTAATACATTTGGCTTCTTGCCTTATCTTTATCGTGAACTGCAACTTTATATAATTATACCATCAGGAGACGAACAGTCAACGGGTTCAATTTATAATTAGTTATTTTGTTGCATTTTATTTCCAACTAACAGCACTCTACTGCAATAAGAAGTCTGTACAAATGTAAACTTTTATTAACTCATTGTGTGCTATAGATCTATTATACTTGGTTATAATATACACACAAACATCAACCATTGCTCTAACACTCCCAAGCACATATGTGTATAGGATTACCAGGCATCATATTGTTTAATACTGACAAAAGGATCAACCAATTATTGTTACACTTTGATCTTTAGTGTTATAGCATGGATGCTTAATCTCAGTGACCTATATCTTTGTGTCAACTTACAACTGGAATATAACATAGTTAAGATATTTTATGATATTCAAACCCTAGCTATATACAGGGCTCAACCCCCAATACCTTTACGTTCTTTTTGCACTGGTACATATACTATATTGAGCAGTAGCTATTATTTTCTAATATTATTTGTATATTTTACCATTAGTGGAGGTATACAGTATTAATTCCTAGCCATTCACGTTAGTGGCTTCCTCCTTAATAGAGATTATACAGGTTATCCTATTAGTGAGCCAAATGAGATGCTACACTACTAGCATCTATTTCTATTATTGCGCCGATTTGCCCCCTCTACGTAGTATTAACTTGTATGTTGTTTGTGTTTTTTTCATTTTTCATTTTATCTTAATAAAAGTTATATTTTAATTAACCATACTATCTGACCCAATTGTCATATACAATATTGAGATATTGTCCTTTTATATAATCAAGTGTGATTGAAACACTTTTTTGGACTCTGGAGTGCTATCAGTGTATACTTTTTTCGGGGGGTCTTGGCTCTCCATATCTCTCTTTCGTAAAGGTTGAGATCTGTGCATATTCTAAAAGGGCTAATTAATTTAAAAAATAGTTTGCATATTTTTTTTTAAATTGCTGGCAAGTATTTTAAAAAACAAAAATACTTAAATAGACATGCTGTCTCGAGCAGTCTATTCCACCCCCCTTATCAGTGTTTAGACACAGGCATTGTATTTTAACTGAGTTCACAGCATCTAGGCATGCTCCAACATGTCTCTATCCCAACTTGTTTTATGTCCCTTTAAAGATTGTGTTTTTATTGAAAGAAGGAAGCTGCAGTTGGCCATTTGTTTTTTGCTTTTATATATTAGAGTTTTGGGGTTCTATCTTAGGCAATGCGAGCACCCAACATTGGGGTTCTGAGCTCCTAACCTGCAGTGCACGTCATAAACTGTCACAACACAAGAAGTAATCCATTACCCCAATTACTGGACTGCGTCGCCGAGATCTTCTCATTGGAGTGACTGAGGATACACAAGTATTAAAAGTATCTGGAGAAAAGCAATTATTTAGTAAGAGAG